>NT_176780.1:53987-85887 GCF_000188095.3 Bombus impatiens | reverse complement strand
AGGCAAGAGCAAGAGCAAGAGCAAGAGCACAACCACCGGGCTTCAGAGCCACCCCCAGTCGTCGCCCGCCACCCAAATCGTTCCCCCACCTTGGACTATCGCTTGGTACACCCCTCTTCGCCGTTGCTTCTTCGCACTACTCCTACTCTTTCTCCGGTGCTTTCAGCCGCCTCGTTCGTTCGGTCGTTCGTCCACCGTTTCGTTCCTCTTCTCGGTGTCCTCGTCGTCGTTTGTCGCGTTTAGAGTGAACCAGTATCTGTACACCTTTGTTTTGTCATTTTTACCGACGAGGATCGCGTGTGTCACTGGCTGCTTCGTGTGCAGAAGGATATCGTATGTTCGACAGCGTGACTGATCTCGGCAGGTTGTATCCTCCGGCGACGCACTGACCTGCCCTTTCATCGCGGTCTCGCCACCCTTCCACCCTCTGTTTTCTCGCGTCTCGACGCAGCGGCGGACAAGACTGATTCGTGGGAAGCGGAGGGGGTTTGTTCGGAACGCGACACCCTGGCCTGTTTGCTCTCGACATTTTCGACGATTCATCGGTTGATCAACCTTGAAACGGAAACCGAAAGAATATTCTGTATATTTTCGTGCGTCCAGGACTAAGATTCTTGGGATATTTGGTGGAAAGTGAGGAAGAATCTCTGCGTGGGCAAGTGACGGCGAGATGAGGAGGTGCGACGCCGCAATAGAAGGGAAGACGCGGCTGTGAGGCCCGGATAGCGTGCACGTTGTGTCGAAGGACGTTCACACGCGCGACTCCATCGGTTGCCAAGCCGATCCTCCTCGCACCAGGCGACGAGAACTTCGTACCTAAGCCGGTCGTTCAACGTGGCCGATCCTTGGACATGTAAGTACACGTAACATTGTCATTTCGTTTAAGGTATATTCTCGAAGGAACTTTGGTCGAATCCGCGAGAAAATATCCGTACGTTTCTTCGAAGACATTGGCACGAAGTGGTTGGATCTTGCTACGCTTCCCCTGTTTTCTTGCGTCTATCGCAGAAGCCTCGGTAGTCCCGGGGGATCGGTCGAATCGAAAGGCGGGCGAAAATCGGCGAAAAGAGGCGGCGATAGGAGACGATCGATTTGTTTGGCGGAGAGCGTGTGATACTGACAGAACTCGAACACGCGAGTAAACACTCGAACCTCGGCTACAGGAGAGCGAAAGAGAGATAGCTATATTGGAAAGGGGTCGGATCGCAGGGCTTTGGAGAAGGAATTTCGACGTAATCGGCCGACTTCCCTCGAGGTTGAGCGAATAAATAGAATAAATCTGCTCGAAGGAGCGGAGCAGACGGTGAAACGAGACCGTTCAAAGCACGGGAAAGATTGCGCAACTGCGAACTAAAAAGGGAGAGAGAAATAAGGGAAAGAAATAAAAAAAAAAAAGTATCGGACCAAGATCGTCGAGGCTTGATCAAGTTGTCCGTCCGCCATCGTGATTATCTTTGGTCAAATGGATTTATCTGTAAATCCTGTGATGGCTGGCTCGGCTTTCAGACAGACATAGGCAGCTTTGCTTCTGACACAAAATAGAAACGAACGAAACGCATGAAAATCGGAAAAATAGGCATCCGTCGTGTATCGAAGCCCGTTAACTTGTACACGCGTGAAATGTAGTACGTCTGCGACGAATTAAACGTGCCGTGAAATGATATTCGAAATTGAAAATACTGGGTGTACTCGGTGGCAACGAAGCTTGCAGTAGCGAACTACCAGAGGTTGAATCGTTACTCGGCTTTCGTGGTTTCTTGCGTGACTTTTCATATTCGTTGTAATTGTTTGCCAGCAAGTGATCGTAGTTGATGGTAGTTAGTGTGATCTATAAAAGAGGAAATTGCATATTTTCGATGTATCCTTCCGTGTCGTTGCAAGACTAACAAACAAAAGTAGTTAACTAGAATTACGTAGCAACGAAAAGTAACCGAGTACGCTGCGATCTACCGTAATATCTTCCAATTAACGTCCATTTATAGCAAACCATTGAACTATAAAGAATCTCTTTTACTGGTATAATTCCCACGGACGGTATTCTTCGATTCATGGCCATAATCGTTAATGGTGCCACTAAACACGAAGTACATTTTTCATTCACACGCAATTTACTTTCTCTGATTAGATTACATCTTACTCTCGCGTGGAAATCTCACCATCGGAGATCGACGTTTAAAGCTCGAGGGATTTCGAGCAGAGGATACGTTCGCCAGATGATTGTAAAATTCGCGAAAGAACCGGGTTTTGTCATCGTTTTGTCTGAGCAGAGAGGAAACAGAGACGGGCTACGTAGTTTGTTACGGTTAAGCGACCAGCGAGCACGGTTATCTGCAAATGGATTAACGTCGCTTGCGAGGTATATACACGCGCGCGAGATTTCCAATGTGCTTTTAACGGGCCGTTTCTTGGCCCTGTCAATCTCTTCCTCGCTTGCCATGCACGCATTGTCTTCGCCAATTATTCTACACGCTGTGGACCTACGTCTCATCGATGTACGACGTCCTCCACCATTCGATCTGAAATGAAATAATTCGTTTAAAGCCATAGCCAAGAATATTTATCGAATAATCTTATTATTACTCGTCGTAGAACATTTTCACGGACTTGTCTCTCTACGAAACGGTTAAATGTCCAACGTGTGCTTCAGTTTTCCGATACGTATATATTTAGTTGCAATCAAAGAAACTGTATTTTACTAGACGCTGGTTCAAGCGTTCGATTGATGGGCAAAGGATCTACGAACCGGCTGGCTCGTAAATAGGGTCAAGATAGTATTTCATTCCCCTCCTACAGCTACTATCGTTTTTAGCCGCGTTTCCGATAACTATCCAACCTCTTGAACTCCGGCAGGGATATGTTCGAATCGATTCCATCGGCAGCTGGCTTTCGTCTCGCCCCGAGGCATTTAGAGATCGAGTATCCGGAATTAAATTCGACAAATGCGAGCGATCATTAGAGACCAGTCGTCGAGAAAGTGTCGCGCGGCACGGCTAGGCTGTCCGTTCGGTTGACTTGGAAACTAGCCTAATCTTGTTCCGATTCACCTGTTCCTGGTGTCTGTCGACAGTTTGCAAGCATTTTTCATTTCGTGTACGAGTTTCCAAGATGGATTCCGCGTTCCGTGACAGCGTGTTTCCACGTCGATTCAACAGCCATAAATCTTTACGATATCCTCGCGCTTCTCGCTCTTCCACCTCCTGAAGATCCATCCTTCGAGCTCGTTTGAAGAAACGTTAACTCGTGGACGCTAGGCGCGTTTACCTTCGCCAATTAAATCGCTATACCGGTAAGACTAATTACATTCCTTTCGAGACCAACGCGCTACTGAAAGTCTATTTAACGAACCAAAAATCGAAAATGTTCTCTAATCGGTACCAATTTCTTTTTTTAGCTGAAACGGTCGTGTAATACGTACACATCTCTTACCTGTAATATCGCGACTTCTACAACGATCGTACGAAATCGAGATGCAAGCTTTTGCTTATAACACACGTCCGACGTAACATGCTTCGAACAATCGACAACCACGAGGTTTCCCCTGATCGCGAATCTCAATCCCAAGCAGTAGTCAGACGTCATTGGTCACCAGTGTCGCAAATTACTTTGGGAATCAACGAATTCTTGTCAAACTCTATCGAAATAACGTACAAGGATCGTCAACGAGCATCGACACGTTCGTCGGGTACAGAGATGGATTTTGGGTGCAAAGTGGGGTATTTCTTCAATTCGTCGGTCTTACTGTGCCTTTGTGTCGTAAAATTGTTTGATATTCCGGGAATTTGCAAAGGCGATCGGCATGGCAGAAGAATTGACAGGAAAAAGATGGATCGGCCGACAGCAGAACGATCGCTCGGACAGGACTCGGTGTCGGTCGATTTTCCCATTTCCTTTGCGCCGCGTATGCGACTCGTTGCACGGTTTATACCTGGACCAGGTAATTGAGCGATTCGATGTTGTACGACTGGTCGGTCAAAGTTGCATTATCGATACGAAAGCCTTGAAAGCGTCGTCTCTGCCGAATCTTATCTCGCGAAGTGGACGTCTCGACGGTTCTCTCTTATCCGTCTAATCTTTGCCAGAGTTATTACGTCTCTGCGAAACTTCCTTCTCGTCCTTTCTTTTCCCTTCTTTTCTTCCGTTATCGTTACCGTTCGAAGATTTCCTTGAGAAATGGTTTCCTTTCACGGATGTCGAACTTTAACATTCCATCAGGAATTCGGTAGTCACATGGCCGGCTTCAACAGAGACGAGAATTTATGTTCTTCCTTTTAAGTAGCAGAGAATAGTCTATGAAATTCAATTATACCAATGACGAAATTCTAAGTATAATTTATAGAAAGCTAGCCAACTTTAAATTACCGTAGGCGGTGGCTGGAAAAGCGATTGAACGTTCTAATAGATCCCCTGTTTCGTATTACGATCTTGTTAGCTGCTTGATTTTTTTAATGCCTTCTCCAAGGTGGCTTCAAGATATCCACTGAACTCGTTGTCAGGCGTCGACGTTACCAGCGAAACTACAGATTCAATTTCTTTTGACCACGCAGGGGACAAAAGTGGCATCCCGGTGAACATTTTCCAAGCTTCTACCAACTTCTTTACGATACCCTGGTCAACTCTTCCGGCAGGAAACCGCATCATCGCGGCAACTCGTTGCGCTCGCGTTCATTGTGCATGAAGATCCGGCACACCGATTCTGCGACCATGCTAGCGAAATGCTTAGCTTCAGAGCTATTTAACCAGGCAGCTGTCTCATCGCCAATGATAATTATTCCTTTTCTTTGGAACACCTATTCCGTTAAATGCCTATGAACCAAAAGAATTGCGAGTTTCAAAGTACCAATATGCTTTCTTCCAGGAATACGCTGATAACTTTTTTATCTCGCCGGAAAGAAAAAACAGAAACATTACGGTTAAATTCCTCGGATCTTACGAAAGTTTGAAATTGTACGCGGGTCATGTACAGCGGCTCGCAAGCATATTTCTATCCAATATTTTCTATCTAATATTTATGTATACACCGTGTTAAAAATACATTGAAATCTCATTAGCTCTGAATCCGAGGACGTACTATCGTCAAATCGTACTATCGTAATCACAATTGGTAGTTGCGTCTCGTTGCGGAGCTAACGAAATTTCAGAAAGTTTCCTATAATGCGCGTAATAATGTATCGATAGAAATTTTCCACGATAAGCGTTCGAGCAGGCTTTCGTCGACGATTAATCGGCTTGGTGTTCGGTGGAGGCAGAAAACGAGTAAAGTAGAGGAGGAGTCTGAAGCAGAAGCCCGATCGCATTTTCATTGGCCGTGAACCGGGTCGGGACTCGCGATGGAACGATTCGCAAAGACGGTGCAAGGGAATTCCGCGTCGTGAACCTACGACTAATGAAATCGTTATAGTTCACCGCGCTTTGAAACGAGGATCGCGGAGAATTACAGCGTGCCTCGCTTTAATAAGAGCACCCGCGACCAGCCAGCGGTACGTGGTCCCGTTTCCGGTGAAAAAAGGATATCGAGCAGTTCGTTCCCCCTCGCGAGCCACGAATAGCGCCGCTTTGTTCGATCTGGCCGCGGGATCGAGTTACCCTGTATTTTCTTGCAGCTCTCCCTCGATGGAACGAGCCTGTACTTTAATGGAATTCCTCGGTTTCCAGCCTTCAAGGAGGAACTTCGAGGGTGCTTCCGCACGTAATTAGAGTTTGAGTCGTTGATTAGATGATTGATTGTCTCCTAGTTGCAGCGACGGGAAGATTTTGACGATTGGCTCTTTGTTTTCTTGTTATCTATAGTCTACAGATCCCAGTGCGTAGAGCAGAGTCTCGTATTAGAAGACGGAGTGATAGGATTATCGCGGTGACTTGAAATTCACAGGCAGGCACAGCGTAGTAATAATACTTGTACGCGTATTTGTACGTTTCTAGAAGCTCGATCAAATCGATAGACACTTGTTTATAGTAGTACATTTATTTAAGTAGACATTTATCTCGTTTCAACGACGACTACATTTTTTAATAATCCTGTACGTTATCTGGGTTTTTGCAATCTTAAGTTTCCTACACGTACGAACTACCTACCGTATCGTGTCAGGAAACGACAAATATCCGACAAATAGAAGTAAATTATAATTTACTTTGTCTGCCGTGTGTAACACACAGGCTGCCAAAGTCGAGGTCTGAAGCTATCAAAATCGTGTAAACTGTCAGCGATAACAGCGACCGTATATATTCTATATATTCCGTGTATAATCTGGCGTGAAGTCTCCAGGCCATTTTCAGACGAAGCGAGCTCACTCGGACGGTCGAGGACTGTAAAGGATCGACGGATCCGCGGGCAACTTACTGCAGCGTTTACTAGCCTCTACGGAAAATATATCGGCGAAGCTCCACCGGGGTCAGTTAAAGCCGCGGCTTTAATGGCCGCGGTGAACGCGCAACAAGGGGATACACGTGTACACGTGTTGGCGCTGGCAATTCTGAATCGAGTTAAAACATTGCGCGCTCTCATATCTTTTAGCGACGATTGCCGCAGCTGTTGGCGGGTCTCCGTGCCCCGTTGCACCGGACAGATAGCGCCTGCTGTCTCGTAAACCGTCGCAACGACGCCGACGTGTTATCGTCGTGTACTCTGATCGTCGAATAATATAAAATAAACGTGACGGCGAGTTAATCCCACGTCGAGTTCCTTTGGTCGACACTCGTTTCATACAACGGACAGTTTTACCGGTGTTCAGACGCTCGACCCGGTTGGCAAAAACTTTTAATTGAAAAGCGCCAACCCGATGCTCGCTAATCGATTATAAGGCGCGCAAACTACCAACGAAATCATTTCGTAATTAAGCCTGGGTCGCTCTGATTGTTCCGTAATCGTTTCCTGCCGCGGACTAGCCGAGATCCTTTCGCCTGGATATTCTTGGTCCTTGTTAGAATTCCAGCATGTTTTCATCGATGATGTATGATATTTGGGTGAGCGGTTATCGTCGATCGGCTGTGCCGCCACAACCATTTTATCGCTAGCGTTTTTGCCAATTGAAAAATAGAATTCAATCGGCGTCCACTTAATTGTCAATCACTGATCAGCCAGGATTGTCAGGCCGAGAGATGTTTCGGAATTACGGAGCTCGACTTATACAGTGACAATGTTCCATTTACTAATACGAAACACTGTTTCCGTATTCTAAGCTGCAGCCCGTAGATTCCTCCGGGATATTAACTTCCAAGGGATATAATTTTGTTTCATTTTTTTCACACACTGTACTTTACTTTGTTTCTTTTCCTCTTAGCTGTCTGCTTGATTTATGTTCTTCTTTCCTCTCTCTCTCTTTCTTCTTCTGCTTTTTTTCTACTGGTGACCTTCAGACTGGCTATACCAACACAGAAGCAACCGCTAATCCTACTCGCTTGTTAATCCCGCGCTAATTTAATTTCTTCCGTATTATAACTACCAAAAAGTTCTTCCCTGTTCGATTTATAAATAAAATTAAATTAACCGACGTGACAACAACGAATAACGCAAAGATAATCGTAAACTTTGACGATTTGGATTTCCGTTACTTTCGTATTATTCTGCATAGACAAACTATTCGACGAACTATCTTCTCTCCTCAAATGGACTCGTCGTGTAAAAGGAAGAAGATCCATTGCTCTCGAAATTCTTGAAAAACATCTTCATCGTTCAGCGAGACGTCAATAGCTTTTCGTTCAGATATTTCAATCGCTTTGGTGAGGTCGCGCCGTTAATTCCACGTCGAGAACACGGTGCCAAAGAGCGACTACGTACACGTGTCCGTTCGCAAATCCCGAAGCTTGGCCGCGTGGCGTGGAAGCTTCTGTTTCGACACATCTCGAGGTAGTTGGAAGCCAGCTAGTATACAACGGATTCTCATAGTTGCGTGACGGTCTATTACGGCGTGTATAATCGACCGATAGACCGGGCGGATTCCCAGAGCTGACACTCGATTCGTATCCGGCCATTTCGGCCGGATATGCGATTCAGACGTTCCGACAGTTTCCGATGTTCTCCGCACGAATTATTACTCTGACCCGCGCTGATCCGCTATGCCTTCCGACCGGAGAATCGTCGCATCGGAGCCCATCGCTTGCTAAGCTCAAGACGACGGCTGTCGTCATGGCATTTCAGCTGTATCATAATTTCTATATAAACGTTTGGCGTTAGATGGACGGCGATGATATTTGAACGATCGAGGCATTTGCTGTCCTGAAGGTTCAATCAGTTTGGTTTAGATTCAAGGTTATCGGAAGGTTTTTAGGGTCGTTGTAAATTTAACGAATTACATGGATAGTTGGATATTTGTTCGATCATCTGGCTGTAATTTTCACGTTACTGATCGTTAACGCTAGATCGACCAACCGAACCAATCAAAATGATCCGGATCAAATCTTCTGCATTTGCAATTACTAAAGAAACTATAGGTGTTTTTATTCTTATCTAGACGGGAATACGATTACATGTACTTTATTTTCATTTTACTAGTTTAATCGTAATCAGCCACCCACGAGATATTTAGCTACGTATCGCAGATTGCTTCTAGCTATAATCCTCGTCGCGGAAGATATAGCGCATCGGTTAATCGAACCGAAGATCTCGAAGAGGCACCGCGCGACGTAGATGATAACGCGAGCCCTCGCACGATATCGCGCTCAGAATGTAAAAGCGTTTGTGTAAGCTGCGAAAATAAGACGGTTGATTACCAAGTCTGGGTTGGAGGTGGCTCGTTTAACGCGGAGAAGAGGAAAAATTCGTGCGACGCGAGTGTGACGGCGCAATAGCAAGCGGTGGGAAGAGGAAGAAAGAAAGAGTGGCAGGTACCTTCGTTGCAGGCAGAGTTCGTTAAACTAATATTCATACATCTTGGAAAAAGTGGGTCAGTCGCCTGGCTGCGTGTATCAACCTATATAACGTCGCTCGTTTATTACGTTTCGTGCGTTTCGTAAGTTTTATTAAGAGCCGCGACGTGAAAATTCCGTGACGTTATCGCCGGGTCTGCACAGCATCGCTCCCCTACCTTTGCCAACCAGAGAAAGCTAGTCTCTTCGTTTTTCCATTTTCTTCTCTACGTCCACGCGTTCTTCGCGGATCGTTGTTATGCTAACGAAGTTCATCCCGAAAGGGCAGAAAAACGTTAATTCCCTATCTTACGTCATAACAAGGGGGTCCATCTAATCTCTCTCGTCTTCGCGTCGATGTTGCTGCAAGATAAACAGACGTAGCAAAGAGAAACGAGATTGCGATCCGAGTCTTTTGTGAAGATTCGGGGATCATTAGCGCGCTGAAAGAAACTTGTTCGGGCTGGATGCGGGATTTGATCGAGGATTTGTTTCTGTCGTTTTTCTTTTGTGTTTCCTCGTCGAAAGTACGTCAGCCATGCAGCAGAAATTCATGTTGGCTTTACGATTAAGAGCGTCGTTGGATCGGTACATTTGCAACCTTGTTGAAGAGAAGTTAATTGAAACTACATCCTACCAATCGAGATTATCTAAAATCCTGATCTTCCGTCAGATCGCTTCGAGTATCGCCTCTTCGGATATATACCTCGGCAACGTTCTTCTTTCTCATTTCGTTAAAGGATTTTCGCTCGAAACTACAAGCTCTTCCGTCTAATAGCAACGATTCCGATCTAACCCTATCTCCATAACGATATCAATGAAAAAATATTACTCGTAAGATTCTCTTTTTTCAGCTCTTACCGCAGATTGAGTACCGGGCGAATAGCGTTCGAGATTAGCTGGAAGAGACACGAGGACGTCGTTTGCCTTTCTTTGTCGAGCGATTTACTTTCGGTTCCACGAGCTCTATCTAACCGGTGGGAGAGAAGGGGCTCGAACAGGTTGGGTCTCGGTCGACGAGAACTCGATAAGACATCGTACGCCACTCTGGCGATTCTAATACCAGTTTGACACTTGGAGATCGATGAGAATGGAAAGTATCGTACATCAGGCCGAGCCCGATAGAGAAAATTATTCAGCCGATGCGCGTTACGTGTGGCCCGGTCATAAATCACGGCTACCGGAGGCGGAGGAGGCGGTCGGCCCACCGATACTAATCCGTGGAGAAAGACAGAGCTCCCGATTACAGTTTCATATTGAATTTTTCATCGCTACGTGGACAGCCTCTTTCATTGTAATTAGATGTTCGAGCTAGTTCGGTGAATAACGACGCTACGAGTCGCGCGCAACCTGCCTCCTCTTTCACAAATCCTCGTCTCTTTCCTCGCTCCGCCTCTTCGTCTTCGTCTTCCTCTTTTCATAGGCTACCTTTTTATTTCTTTTTGCCTGCGATATGCCGAGACACAAAGTCAGCTCACGTTCCGCGAGGTGCGCGAACAGAACAGGTAACTCTCGAAGGAACTCCGGCAAAGTATCCTCTATTAAATTACAGACGGTCAGGCGTAAATCTTCGTAGAGGCGAGCAAGCGAGCGAGCGAGCGAGCGAGCTAGTAGACTTCTCGCTCGCGTGATAGAAACTTTCTGTTCTTTTCTCTTCTCCCCTTCCTCTTCTTTTTTCTTCGCCGTTTTTTGTCTCTCTTTTTTTTTGTGTTTCTCTTCCCTCAAGTTTTCGAGGCAGCTTTGTATAATGGACACGGGGGCGGGTGCATCGTCGCGACGCGGGGAATCGCGTTCCCTCCGTGTCACGACGTCCGGATGTTCTTAAAGGACTAGAAAGTTTCCGAAGCGGGATCGCTTATTAATTCTGATCCCCCCAGACTCTTGTATTCCTTGTTATACCCGCTTCTCTCAATGGATCTGCGTCGGTGAAAGTCGATTAAAATTACATTCCGTGAAAGTCGATTAAAATTACGTCTATTTGGAAACAATTTGCCCCGTTTCTTTCTTACACCACTAGCCACAATTGCAAGAATTTAAGCGCAAATATTTTCCCATTGCCTTCGTCTCTTACGTACGTACGTAGTTCGATGGTAATAGTACGCGCAAACCTATAAAATACTTTAGGAAAGACTCTCTAGAGGAAAATTATCAAGAGAGAGAGAGAGAGAGAGAGAGAGAGAGAGAGAGAGAACTGCTCATCCAAAGCAGCCTTGCCGCTGGCAAAACGAGGAGGAAGGGAAGGAAGAGGTAGAAGGAAAAGCCCGAAGAAGTTGCCGAACTGGAGGATACGTCGCGATCAAAGCTAAAGGTAGCCGGCTTTGTAGCCAGGATACGCGAATAGGGACAAAGGAGCTATCGCGGCTACGGGAATTACGTATACAGAGCGTCTGGGCGGAAAAGAAACGGCGACACAGCGGAATCTGGAGAGCATAAAATGAGAATTGTTAGGAACTTCACGCTCCGCCGCCGCGGGCGCATTTAGTATCGCTGTTTCTCTGTATCGGCGGACTCCATCCTTAGGTTTCTCGTCGATTGGCGTGCTCCACGGTGCTTCAAAATGGAGACGATTTGTAGAGGAAGTGGCGAGCTTCGATCGACGGAGTTATCGCGATTCTCTGTTATTTATTGTTCCGTCGTCAAGATGTTCCCCTTTCAGTGTGCTTCGTATATGAAATTTCCGTTTGTTATGATACGCTTCACAGCGTAATAGTCGTCCAACGTGCAATATTATTTCGTAGCTCGACGAGGATTCCATGAAATTCTTGACGAATTCTACGATATATAAAATACGACGACGAGTGCCGATACACGTATCGCCTGGTTGACACATTTCTATCGTTTTATTCACTTTTAAAGATCTTTAACTTTATCGCTTCTTAAATGTTTCAAAATTATCCAAGTTTGTATATAAAACGGCAACTAGCGAAAGAAAAGTCGGATAATTGCGGAGAATGCGATAAACCGTCCTTATGGGACACTCAACTTTCTACGGTATACTGGGTCGTAACCATCTGTTCGTTAATTCTCATAGCGATTTTATTAATCTTTTACGAAGCGCTGCCTGTTTCGTGCGATCTGCGACAAACGCGTTACTCCACTTTTATACAGCCATAATGGTTTTCCTCGAAACGAAAAAGTTTTTTTAACGCTTTATTATCAACATCTCGCGATATGCTTCCGATATGCTTCGATAACGATACTTCTTCCAGCATCGACACACGGAAATACAAAAAATAATTGGAAATGGTAACGGTTAAGCCGGCAGTCTCTTCAGAACGGTTATCGATAACGGCGGAATTCTCGCAATCAGTTCATTTTCAAAGGACGTAATATATCCCACGCAGAGGCTCTGTCTATGCATTGTCTACGCTGCATTTCTTGCACAATGCCGGGATTTTCTTTGCCCGTTCGCGATACAACACGCCGCTGATTCCTTTTTATTTTCTTTTTTTTCCTTTTTTTTTTTACCTTTCATCGCCTTCTCCACCTCCGTTTCGCTTTAAATCCGTCAACGAACAGGACCAAGGGATACATCGTATCGAGGGATTCTCTTTGAACGTCCTTTAATAAAATTGAAGTCCCGGAAACGATCTCTCCTCATTAATCTTTTTAACAGAGGGACTGGAGCGGGGTTACCGCTCGTCAAAGCGTTTATTTCTGTCTTTCGCGTCTATTACTACCATCTGCAAAACACCGGCAGCGAGGGAAAAGAAGAGCCAAGTGGAGAATGAAAAAAAAAAAGAAAGAAAGAAAGGAGAAAACAGGGCGCGGAATGGAAAGAAAAAGGAGAAAGGCCGTATAGGAGGAGGCGGGCAGGCCAGGGAAAAAATGAAAATCCGCTTGCTTCGAAGTGCTTTCAACGAAATTAGAATTTCAAAAAGGTCAGGTTAAATTTTCCATCCCTTTCTACCTCTACCACCATGGCCACAGCCATCGTGTGACCCGCCCCGATTATTAATTTCTTTTTCTACTCTTTTTCGGCCACCGGGCTTTCGCTCCGCCTCTCCATATTCCTAGGCCGCGTCGTCTGTTATCCGTCTTTCTTCCCTCTGCATTCTTCTATATACCGGCCTCTCCTTTCTTTTTCTCCTTTGTTTCTTCAACATCGATGAAGCGATTCCGCTCATCGGTCTCATCTTTATTCATCGTGTACTAGCCAGCCTAGTACACATTGTACATTACTCCGGCGAACTATTAATTCTCGTTTGACACTCGGAGACCGATGGGCCAGACACATCCCTGATACTTTTTACGGGATTTCCATGATCGATTACCGGCCGCTTGCACGGAACATATGTATCCTCTCACGGTGTTTTGCCTTTCCCTCGCTGGATAAGGCAGTCGATCGGGGTAAACCGACTCCAACGCTATCGTACACCTTTGGGATTCTGTAATACATACATACATACATTTACGTGTATGCTTCTGGTAGGTATACGGCGCAACTGTTTGGATGGAACAGATCCAAACAAACTGGATCGTCGTTTGCATATGGAGTGTATCGGGCAGATGGGAATACGTTTCGCCGACGACTTTTCGCCGCAGAGAAATCATGATACCTGGAGATTTCTAGGACCGATCGCCGTATAAATCGTTGAAAGTTTCGTTTCGAAAGGTTGTTAGGTTCGAGTACTCGTCCATCGATCGTTCCTCTTCTCTTACATTTGTTAGAATTTTAATTCGTTTGAAAGCTATCGAATCGCTCACCGGTGCACTCGATGAAACATCTTTATCGTATCATCTTCGTTCCGACCGTCCAAGCTTCAGATCACGTTCCCTTGCCGTACCTCTCTCTCAGAATCTCGCGTTATCTTCTCGTTAAACTCGCCTCGCAATTTCCATCTTTTTCGCCAGATCTTCCTACGCCACGCACGAATTTCCACCAAATTGTTTAACGTAAGTAGAATCACGCGACTCGATCCTCGAGAATATTAGCCGGCTGTGCGCCGAATTATTGCGATTACAATTTCTTGTGGGATAGGATCGAAATGTAAAAGAAAATTGACAGAGACGGTGGAGAGAGGTGATCGTACTTCAGACCACGCGGCACGGCGTTTGCTAATCCGCTGATCTAATTTCTGAAACGGTTGTCGGTGTCCTGCACCGGAATTCGGCCAATTTCCTCGCTGCTCTTTCTACTAACTTTGCATATCGCCTTGCAAACTGGTCGTATAGTAAATAAGAAAACCGATGAATTATCATCGGAGCTCGTGGTTTTCCCTTCCATATGGAATTATGTATTTTCTAGCGTAATTGCCAAACCACCGAAGAAGATTACGTGGAATATCGACCGAAACCGAAGTTAGAATTGCAGCGCCGGGCAGGGGTAGAAATGAGAGGGAGGCTCGATTGAATTTCGCCTCAGTGAGATAATAACGAGCTACCGATAGATTCCATTATACCTTTAAAATTCTCCAACAATGGAGCAGACTTTCTCCCATCGGCGGCCGCCTGAAAATATTCTTCGGTAAAATTGTTCCACCACGTGATCGGAAATTAGTGCACTTCTGGTCTGTCCTGAAAGGAACGTTACACGTTTAGAACCGCCGCTTCGATCGAGCTTCGCGCCTTCTTAATTAGTACCAGAATCCAACGCATCGATTATCCACCTTTTATTTTCCTACTTTAATTATTCGGCTCAAATTGGACACGATCGAGGTAACGGACGAGTCTCTAATTGCACGAAATATAGCCAAAGGGATCATTCGGATTTTTCGGACGCGTAGGAGCCGCATTTTGCATTTCGAAGCGATCGAATTCGCGGCTGCTTCCTACAAAGTACATATTTAGTTTGAATACCTGTGCCGCAGAGCTACGTGTAACGTTTCTGGCATCAAGAATTTCTAATTACGTAATTTTCAAATTCCGGCAACCGCGCGAATTACCGATCTCCATGAAACGGTAATACTCGTGTTCTGCTTGGCTGGAAGACGTCGGTCGTGGGAGCGGAGGGCTCTAGAGACGAGACGCCTAGAGTATATGTACTTGCAGCTTTCAGTACATCGGATTGCTCGCGTGTCCTGTGGAAAATTTCGCCTTGAAACTCGACTTATACAGGGTGTTTCCGAGTTATGGGTGCGAACTTACGCTTATTAAGGGGCTATTCTGGTCTAGAAATGTGAAAAAATCGAAAAAATTTGTTTTTCATATTTCCAAAGTTTAGACATTCAAGAATATGCCCTTAGAAGGATTTTTCAAAATTTTAATTATTTTATGCGTTACAGCCATTTTTGTGACGCGGCATCTGCTCCGGTCTGACCGGAACAAATGAGTAGTAGACGGTAGACGTTGTCCGAGTCAACTTGTCTCGAAACTTTAAACGCGTTTTTCTCGAAACTACGTTTCTCGAGTTGGCGTGCACGATATCTCAAGTTCTAACGAACCGATTTATTTTAAATTTGGTCTGAATATTCCTTGTATACTCCTCTATCGTCCGGATCATGCTCAGCTCAAAATCTTTAATATTACTATTTTTTAAACGTTCGGAATTGTCACAAAAACGTGCGAAATAAGAAATTTTTTTTCAAACGGCCGTCATTTTGCGAAAAAATGTTGTATTGATTTTTCCAAGGTTCAGACGATAGCGGCATCCGTACTAATTAGGAATCCGTCCGCATTTTTTGTCTCGGATGACCAGAAGAGTTGATATCATGCACGCCACGACACCCCATTTTTTTGGCAGCACCCACTTTGCCAGCTCGTAACTTTTTAAATATTGAGTTTTTTTTCCAGTGAATTTTTTACGTAATCTCGAAATATCAATAAACAAATGCTAAAAATAAGGATAGCAAAGATATTGTTTGTTTCGCTTGTACAGAGCTTCAAAAATCGCCCGAAATTCATGCCTCTGGACCAGAATATACCCCCTTAAGGTTTCAGAAAGCTTAACAAGTAGCAACGAATACCTGAAAATTTGCAGGATGGTGGCGAAGTAATCGTTCCACGAATGTCAAAAGTCTGTTCCGTCGATGAAACGATATCTTCCGGTACCTGCTAATTCGTTTTCTCTTTTTCGACAGAGCTATGCTTTTTTATAGTCGAACAGAATTCGACAATGCTCGATGCGTAGAAAAAACAGCGAGAGATATTGATTCAGCTTTGCGCCGGTAAAGCGCGCCATTGAGGGCGTAAAAAAAATTGCACCGTTTTGAGGTTATGTATCGATTGTTGACGCGCAGAGTCACAACCTGTTCGGCATTGTGGAGTACACAGTTTGTACACGTGCTTGTCAAATCGCTTTTGTTTCCTACTCTTTTTTATAAACACGTCGATTGGCCGATCCAGCCTATATACCAAACTCTGAAACGAGCTGTATAACTCGTGCAACCCGAACGATCGTCTGTGTCCTTTCGACGCTTTTACAGCACGCTTGGGAGTCAGAAAATTATTACAATTAGCGACTGCAAAACGGGTCACACGTTACAATATGGCCTGTGCGGACGGGGCGAAACAAAACGCGTGTTAGAGTCACGGTAGCGCCGATTTTGCCGATTTAATGACGTTATACGTAGATTTAGTAACGGCTGGACACGTGACAGCTGCATTAAATTTTCGCATTAATTCGCCTGCTCTCGTGAATCAACTCTCCCCTTCCTCCCCCCGTGGAGCCGCTTCCCGGCCCCCTCGCACCTCCGAATTAAACGTTCCGAAACCGATGGAGGAGGAACCATCGTGATTTTTTCTCTCTCGCGCTCGCCTGCTTTTGTCTCGAATCGCTTTTTGTTCGTTCGCGCGATTATTCACGTTACGCTTCGAATTTATCATTGTTGATTCGGTTGGCCTTTTCAAAGGCTGCCGAATAATGTCGAACGAGCGTATTGACAAAAAGCTGGATAATTCTGTTCCTTTTCTTCCTCTCTTCGCCTCTCTGCCACTTTGCTTTCCCAAATTTATGGCAAATTGGAAAAACCAAGGATAGAGAAACTTCCGATGTTGAAAAAGGGAGGAGAAAAAGAAGGAAGAAGAGAAAGAGAAACGGAGTATTATACGACGAGCGATAGAACGTGAACTGCGCCGATCAGTCGCCTTCGCGTTCCACGTGAAACTGCGATGGAAAATCGAATAATATCGAGCAGAGTTTGCTTTACAGGTTATCCGTTTATAAGCAATTAGTTGCGCTCACTTGCGTGCTAATTTTTTATCCAAAGGAAAATAGGAAAATACGAAACGATTCTCGCGAGAACGATTTGTACGTGATCGTTACCGATCATAATGGAACCGCGCTGTCGAGTATTTCGCCACGTCCAGAAATTCCCAATATTTATTCCCGTTTCATTGGTACGTTTAAAAGGACATAAAAAGAAAACAAGAAGCAAAGAGAAGGCAGAAACGACAGAGAGGGGGTGTTTGTTTCTATCGATCGAAATTACAACGGGGAACCTCGACGATATTTTTAGGGAAATAGGGGCCGATGAAAAAAATCGTAGCTCCACACTTTACCGATGCTTCGTCAACGATGCTTCTGGCTTTATTTCGGTGGAGCTGATCACACTATACAACGACGACCGATTCAGCAATAACTTATCTCGGCGAGTGATACACACCCGTCCCATTATCCACGATACTCCTTTTTCTATCGCGTCGACATTTTCCGATAGAGACGATCCTCTGTTAGAAACGACGACGCGTATACGCATTGCCCGCTATATTCGACTTCCGGCAGAATATTTTCTCCGCATCGAAAACGTTCGACGCTTTGAATATTCGTCAGCTTCGATGATTACAACACGCTCCTTTCTGTCGTGTACGCTGTTTAAAAACTTTTCTCACAGTGACATAAAAGTCCTTTGTGCTCGCTGTTTGTACCTAATGAATAAAAATCTCAATATCGTTTCTCGTATGTAAACACGTAACTTACTTACAAAATGTTGACACTGGTTCTTCGTGACGAAGATACGCCAAGCTCGTATAACAAATACGTTTTGTTTTCAATGGAAATCGTTGGTAATATTGGTTCGTTCGTTTGTATATGATCGAACAGCGTCGTATCACTCGCATCGTTCGAACAAATTAAATCGTAATTAACACTAGAACTACCACACCGGTCAGATCGACTGGTTTTACAATTTTATTTGAAAATTCCTACTTCGTGTTATATTTCTTTCCGCAACGATGTAACGACTTTCGTAACGATAGCTAAAAGAATAATATAACGAATTTTATTTTGTTTTTTATGTATCCAAGCTGAAAATAATTTCGTATCAAGGCAACTTATACCCACGCCAGTCAAATTGACTGGTTCTACAAATTTTTAAAATTTCTACTTCATGTTATAATTTTTTCCACAATGTTGCAACGACTCTCGCAACGATAGCTAAAAGAATAATATAACGAATTTTATTTTGTTTTTTATGTATCCAAGCTGAAAATAATTTCGTATCAAGGCAACTTATACCCACGCCAGTCAAATTGACTGGTTCTACAAATTTTTAAAATTTCTACTTCATGTTATAATTTTTTCCACAATGTTGCAACGACTCTCGCAACGATAGCTAAAAGAATAATATAACGAATTTTATTTTGTTTTTTATGTATCCAAGCTGAAAATAATTTCGTATCAAGGCAACTTATACCCACGCCAGTCAAATTGACTGGTTCTACAAATTTTTAAAATTTCTACTTCATGTTATAATTTTTTCCACAATGTTGCAACGACTCTCGCAACGATAGCTAAAAGAATAATATAACGAATTTTATTTTGTTTTTTATGTATCCAAGCTGAAAATAATTTCGTATCAAGGCAACTTATACCCACGCCAGTCAAATTGACTGGTTCTACAAATTTTTAAAATTTCTACTTCATGTTATAATTTTTTCCACAATGTTGCAACGACTCTCGCAACGATAGCTAAAAGAATAATATAACGAATTTTATTTTGTTTTTTATGTGTTCAAACTGAAAATAATTTCGTGTCAAGGCTACTTATACCCACACCAGTCGAATTGACTGGTTTTACAAATTTTTAAAATTCTTACTTCGTTATATTTTTTTCTGCAACGATGTAACGACTTTCGCAACGATAGCTAAAAGAATAATATAACGAATTTTATTTTGTTTTTTATGTATCCAAGCTGAAAATAATTTCGTATCAAGGCAACTTATACCCACGCCAGTCAAATTGACTGGTTCTACAAATTTTTAAAATTTCTACTTCATGTTATAATTTTTTCCACAATGTTGCAACGACTCTCGCAACGATAGCTAAAAGAATAATATAACGAATTTTATTTTGTTTTTTATGTGTTCAAACTGAGAATAATTTCGTATCAAGGCTATTTATACCCACATCAGTCAAATTGACTGGTTTTACAAATTTTTAAAATTCCTACTTCATGTTATATTTTTTCCGCAACGATAACTAAAAGAATAATATAACGAATTTTATTTTGTTTTTATGTATTCAAACCCAAAATAATTTTGTATCAGGCTACTTTTACCAATACCAGTCTAAACGACTGATACTTGTCAAAGTGTAAAAGGATGCTGCAATCTGTTTATCGAACCCCAATTAACCAGTTCCCTCGTTTTCTACAACATGTCACACGTTTTTTAAATTTTTACCGCGTATCGTTCGATACGATGATATCGGTTATCGGGAAAATTCCGGATCGATCGCTAGATCGCCAGATGCTAACGCTATAAATGTCACAGCAGTCAAAACGACTGCTCCTACGATTTTATAAATGTGTCAACCCTCGCGTTTAGGTCGATCATAGTCCCAGATGGATTAATAACAATGAAATTGCTTCTGTAAGAGAGAAATAAATCAATAAATATAAAAATATTCTATTATTACGTATTTTTAAAAGACCAGTCATTTTCACTGGCTTTGATAGAAATAGCTTCGTGTTAACTATCGGTAGTTTTAGTATTAATATACGTATATGGGAAGAGAATCGGTAAACGTCTATCGATATTCGAAACTGAACGATCAAACGTAGGTATCGTTCGCGAGGAAATTATAGGAATCGATCGGGCCGATATTTAAACCGTCGACGAATTCATCCGTTCGAAGCTTCGTGTCGGAACGGTGGCGGTTGCATTTTGTTTTCGAACCGACTGTATTTTTATTTCTTGCCTGGGGTCCATTTTTCAATGCTTGTCTAGGAGACATTTCAGATATCGAAATTCGCTTCGTCGGCCGATAGACGGTTAATCGATAATATGTATCGGTCGATTACTCTCTTTTTGTTCGTCATTAGAACGAGCCTCGTATAGCAATACACGTTCGCAAATACGATCGACCTATTTCTACGATTAAAACGTCAGCTTTTTCGTCGCGTCGTAAAGTTTTCTAAGGTACTAAACCTGTTTAACGTTAGAACTACTGGTAGTTAACACGAAGCTACTTCTACCAAAACCAGTGAAAATGACTGGTCTTTAAAAAATACCTAATAATAGAATATTTGTATATTTATTGATTTAATTCTCTCTTACAAAAGCAATTTCATTGTTATTAATCCATCTGCGACTATGATCGACCTGAACGCGAGGGTTGACACATTTATAAAATCGTAGAACCAGTCGTTTTGGCTAGTGTGGTATTTCTAGCGTTAGCATCTGGCGATCTAGCGATCGATTCGGAATTTTCCTGATAACCGATATCATCGTATCGAACGATACGCGGTAAAAATTTTAAAAACGTGTGGCAGGAAACTGGTTAACTGAGGTTCGATAAACAGATTACAGGATTCTTTTACACTTTGACAAGTACCAGTCGTTTTAACTGCTATTGGTATAAGTAGCCTTGATACGAAATTATTCTCAGTTTGAATACATAAAAAACAAAATAAAATTCGTTATATTATTCTTTTAGTTATCGTTGCGGAAAAAATATAACATGAAGTAGGAATTTAAAAAATTTGTAAAACCAGTCAATTTGACTGGCGTGGGTATAAGTTGCCTTGATACGAAATTATTTTCAGTTTGGATACATAAAAACAAAATAAAATTCGTTATATTATTCTTTTAGCTATCGTTGCGAGAGTCGTTGCAACATTGTGGGAAAAATTATAACATAAAGTAAAAATTTTGAAAATTTGTAAAGCCAGTCAATTTGACTGGCGTGGGTATAAGTTGCCTTGATACGAAATTATTTTCAGTTTGAATACATAAAAAACAAAATAAAATTCGTTATATAAGAGTCGTTGTATCATTGTGGAAAAAATTATAACACGAAGTAGGAATTTTAAAAATTTGTAAAACCAGTCAATTTGACCGATGTGGTGGTTCCAGTGACGTAGTTTGACAAAGAATCGACCCTGTGTATGTATCTTGCTTCCGTGTCCGATTATGTTCGTTCGACGAGTTGCACTCTTGAGGCGACAACTCGTACGGCGAACAGTTAGTAGCGTCGTATAGATAGGAGAATAGTCGTTACCCTCGTCCCGGAAGTGTCTCGAGCTTACGGATGCCCGAATATACCGGTGACAAAGCTTTGTCAGGATCGAAATTGGCGTCAAGACGATAATTTTCCTCCTGTTACGTACTGCATCGTGTCTCGCTGCGCGTTGTCAAATTATTGTCGCTTGATAAACTTGTCGCCAGATGACAGAATAGCGACGTCGCGGCGATGTTAAAGACGCGCGAACCGTTAGATCGAGTTTTATCGAATCGCGTAAACAGCAAGTTTACGTTAGCCGGGGAGCAACCAACACAGCCTGTTTAATAATGCATGGATTTTTAATCCAACTCGGACGGAGATACGTTCGTTTGGTTCGTCTACACCTAGATAAGCAAATAAACAATGCCGCGATGAAATATTTATTTTAGCAGGGACCATAGGCAGGAGGCACGCGAACGAAACGAGAATTTAAATAGCATCGTACAATTATCGTACAAAGATGAGAGTTACGATTCGAATGGAAAAAGGAGAGTGCCACTGGAACAGGTTTGCGACGTTGATCGTAAGAAGTCAATAATTTTTAAAAAGAGGCACTTTTGCGTTTTAACTTTTGTACATCGTTGACCCGTTCGCGATACGTGTCTCATCTATAAAGGTATTTTTGCCGTGTATTATTCAAGCTTGATACGGCAAACTGTCGATAAAGAGAAAGAGAAGAGAAAATAAGCGGAATCGTTGAACGATCTTTATGCAATTTATCCTTCTGTAATTTATTCCATAGCAAAGTGCTCGATAATTGGCCTACGGTATCGAATGGATAAATATATACATATAATGGCCAACCTATATTTCGACGAGAGGAGAGAGAGAGAAAGAGAGAGGGAGGGAGACAGCCAGAGTTTTCTGTCCACATTCGCTGTGCTTAAAGTGCTCTGCATTACGGGCACATAAACGTCATACGGTCCGACTAAATATATTAGAGCTAGATATAATCGATTGACGTTATAATTTCTTGCTATTTGCATTCGATGCGATTGTTCCCTTTAGGTAACGGGACTAACATGCCACTGTGACCGTCTAACTGTGTCGATCATAAAAACGATACGATCAAAATGAATTGCGTCGAGCGTGCAACGACAAATATATCGCTTACGTCGTATCGTAAAAGATAGTCGTGAAAGAAGGTTTAGAAGTCCTGCTCCGTTTCTTTCCACGTTCGACTCACGGCTAACGAACTATATAAACAAAAAAGAGAACCCAGTTGAAGAAGAAATAAAAAAAAAAGAAGAGAGAGAGAGAGAGAGAGAGAAGGTAATCGTGAAAATAAAATAGTAGGCATCTGTATAGTAATCTTAAAAAAAGATCGATTCTTTTCGGTTAATAACGGAGTAATCGTTCTAAATGGTCTTGAAAAGGGTAGATGGAATATCTTTTTTTGTTTGCAAGAAAGGGCATCGTTGATGCTAGTAGCGAGAACGATCGCTGGTAAGGCCTGTCTACATGTGCAGCCTGCCGCGGTAAAAGCCGGTGACCTAAATGTCGCCTTTATGCCAGGGGCGTATCTGTCATACGCGCAGGTGCACGCTATCCCACGACCGCCCCCAGGATATTAGCAGTACTGCTCTCTACAATTTCTTCCTCATTCTCTCGCTTCTATTCTCCGCCTCGCCCCCCTTCCTCGCTTGTTTTTTTTTTCTCTCTTTTTGTTTCTATTTCTACACACCTTTAATATCAGTTCCCGGAATAAAAGGTTCATCTGGCCGTCTATCTGTTTATCTATCCGTCCATTTACATTTATCTACCTATTTATCTAGATACGCGTTGTATTCTTCTTTTTTATTCTCACTTCGACGTCCTTCATTTTCTGCTCCACATTTCTCGTCGTTGTATGTTACCACCCCCTCGCTTCCCATTCCCGGTTCGCTCCTATTCTCGTTTCAGTTTCTATTTTTCTTTCTGTATCTCCGCGCTATCCTTCTTCCCTTTTATTCCACTCTCTCTCTCTCTCTCTCTCACTCTCTCTCTCTGTCTCTCTCTTTCGCGAACTTCTCTTTGTATGGAATCCTCTTGAAAAATTTACGACGCGATAAATCATTGTTCGCTGGAAAAGAAAAACGCGAAAGAATTAGACCGCTTAAAAATGATTCCAAGCGTCACCTGCCACCTGATACCCAGTTACCGTGCCCGTCGATTCTTTCGTATCACCGACCAACCATAGGTAAGCGGATTCGTTCAAAGAATCTGCTTCGCGACGAATTAATCATTTCGTTATTCTTTATCCGCGATTGTACTCGGTTTGCCAGCTCGCGTTTCGATTCCTATTTATACGAGGTGGATAATATCGCGGTAGGATTCGATGGTTAAATGGCTACAGATTTTCGCAAACAGAAATTTGATGTTGCTAGCCGGATCGAACGGTTGCCCTCTGCCGGATAACAACAGGCTTTTGTTCGCCTACAAGCTCTTGGTTAACTTCGCCAGCCATGTACCACGTATCTGCGTGCATGCGCACGCGGCCATTCTGTCGGATACATAAAACAGGGGATTATTTCGCCTTTCTGAATTCTCTCGCTCGTATTCATCGAGCAAGATACACGTCGTTCTGTCTCTTTCTCTATCTCTCTCTCTCTCTCTCTCTCTCTCTCTCTTTCTTTCTTTCCTTCTCTCTTTCTTTTTCTTCTCGTCGTTGCAAAACTCCTATATCTTTTTACGCCATCGCGGAATAAAAACCGCGAGCGGAGAGTGGCACGTTTAATTCGACCGAGCATTCTGTAATCTGTGTTTCAGCGATCTTGAAAATCAGATTTCAAACGTTCCATAAATCGGAGTCGGTGATATGCAGGTTGACACGCGTGCGCGAAAGCGTCGTCTCTGTACGTTTCGTCGTGGTTTTTCTCGTGCCAGTGTTACATGGCGGGATAAAAATCCAGATCCGCGGTAGTTTCCCGCGTACATTTTTTCCCGATAATTTTCAGTGCAGCGGGAGAATGTTTATAGGTAATAGAATAATCCGAGCGTCGAAATTAGCAGAATGTAAAGATAAATGTAGCCGTACGAGACACTCGAATGTTCCGTTCGCCACGGGGAGAATAAAATATTCGCGTCGTAAAATGAGCGCGGCGGACCAAGCGAAACGATACAAAACGCGCAAGTTGAAAATATAATATCGTTAACGATAAATCAACCGGGCGAATTTGGCCCGGATATCGATCGAACGATGTTTGAAACGCAATTTTTCGAAAGCGACTTAGGCGCGCGTAGTCGTACGACTGTTTCCAAAGTAATAACGCCAAGTGAAAAGTTAATCGACTGTTGCCTGCTCGTCTTCTTCTAACGTTCTCCTTCTTTTTCACCTCTTATTCCGCCCCTTCTAAATCTCTTATCAGCCCATCTCTTTCTACGCTTCCTCTTGTCTGAGCTCACCTGCTGCATATTTCAGCCGTTCTCAAGGCGCTTAAGGGCCACCGATGTTTCAAGATTTTTTTTTCAACATTCTCAAACATCCTTCGATTCGGACATTATATTCAAAGCGATCGAAATTCTCTCTGATGGTCTGATTCTTCGAAATGTTCCGATCGCACGTGAAATTCAACGTCCTTTTTAACTGTCTCCTTTGGCTTTAATTTGTTACTTCTCTTCTATTTCCAGCCTGTCGCTTTTTCTTCTTTTTCTTCTTCTTCCTCTCAGTTTTATCATATTAACGATCGTTCCTAGAATAGACGGAGATTTGAGATTATCGGGCGATGATCTCCGCTTAACGACAGGTCATCCACCGCTTCCGTTTCAATTATTCGCGCCAGCAGAACCTAAAATAAGTATCGATCCGCGGTACTCGCCGATTCGGATCGCGATATTCACGAGCAGTTGGCTGAACTTACATGTTCCCCTTGCTGCCAAATAACGACAACTATTGACTTTGGTTGCATGAAAGAGACACGTAGCCCGAAGGCGCGCGTCCGCTATGCATTCTATCTGGCGGTACGTGCAACATAGCCAGCTGAGTCCATTAGTCATGTCCTTGATTACGAGGGATGGTCTAGAAATTTTTCATCCGCCAACGGTCTCGCTTTGTCAACCTCTTTGTAGCCGACATAATATGTTGCGCGGAGACGGGCCCTCTTGGATTGGTTAATTTCCCTTTTACCTAAGAACACTTTGCCCCTGCTTTTTGCATTCACCAGGCGCACCAGTTTTCTGGGTTACGAGACGAGAGAAGTACATGGGTCTTCTTCTAGGTCTTCAGGCAAGAAAGCATATTGAAACGAACGAATTGAACGAGACGTAAAGGGCACGGAGGTGTAGATTTTCACTTTAACCTTTCAGCGTTCAACCAGACCTTTTGTAGAAAAGAATAATCTTTGTTCGTACGTTCAACTAAATTCAATGGAAACCTGGAATAATAAATGTTTATGGTGCATTTTGATCAAAGTTGAATAATAAACTCGAGTCTACGATCTCTCTTGATCGTTTTAGCGCACACAGGTTGTAGATATTTCGTTGCAGAAGCAACGAATACGAGAAGCGCGTTACCAGTGTTTTATCGAACGGTGTATCTTAACCCTTTCGCTTCGACGGTCCAGTCCGCCAAAGTACTGTTATTGAACGAAAACGCGCACCAGAGATACGCACAGTGTGCGTGGTTGCTATACAGGGTGGTCGGGGGTGATTCTAAGCGAAAAAAGAAGTCGAAAATATAGAATACAAATCGGTACGCCTGCACTTTATCGTGTCTCGTTAGAACGGATCTCACTGTAGAACGTTGCTCGATGGAAAAATTAAAAAAAAATTTTTATTCTATATTTTCGACTTTTTTTCGCCTAGAATCACCCTCTTTCCGCTTGTACCACCAGTTACCAACCACCCTGTATATACGTTTTCCTAAGTCCTAAATAACAACAATTCGTGTAAGAACCGCATATGAAATATCGTTTCACTGCTAATGGATTTAATATATTTTTTAGCATGAAACAATATACGATCGTTTGGATGTTTGAAATATATTGCGCGAAACGTTTCGATGTTGTTTCAACAATGAGTAACTTTGACACGTTGATCGCCGCGTCACCCATATCTATGTCACCCGTATCTCTTGTTCGAGTTAATTAAATATAGGATATTATATATAGGATATACAAGATAAAAATATTAAAAACACATTACACCATACTTTTTTATTAGTTTATATTCTGGATAAAATATTACACTATGCTATATCGCGTGGTATTTGTTAAAACGTTCCAAACACATTTCGGCTGATTTTGGGCACTTCGAACAATAGTCGTAGACTTCGTCATCGCTACTCTCCTCGCTTTCAAATATATTTTCACCCTGTTTACTCGACATTTTCAGGATGAACAAATCACTGATGTACATCTCACAAGTATGCTTCTCGACTAAATGAAAGATCTGAGATATCTGCCATGAGATCCCTCGGAATACTCTAGCTGGAAAGCTTATCGCTTTCTCCATTTCAGAGCTAAATAATCTTCTCTTTACGATGAATCGAAGGCGATGAACAATGAATTCCCGCTTGTCGCTTCATTTACGTTCTGCGTACCGGTGGTCGGATTTGGGCTCCGCGGAAAACTTAGTCGAATCACGCTGAGCGACAAACCTGTTAGGAAGCGATTAATCCAATATGTCGATAAAATCATCAGAAGATGTTCTGCCGATAACGAGAAAATATATTATTCACTACTTGTATGTGCGTCATTTTGATGCCGGATATTTGAGGTGCCGGATCCAGGAGTCGTCGCGTGGTCGCCGCCTATAAACGGCGCTCGAAGCGAAAGTGTTACAGATCGTTTCTACTCGGAATGTGCGCAAAATATTTTACGCGAGGTTCCCATTCAATTTATCCGGAATCTTGACACGATCGTTCGAATAACTTGGCGATAAATATTAGAAACGCGTTTGGCACGATAGTCTCGATAGAATAACGCGTTCGTTGATGCCCCGGCACTAGCGAAATTTCGTCAGTGGTGTTCCGTGATTGCGCATCGATTTTTCGAGAGAGGTTTATTTGAAGAGCGACAGGGGCGGTTGTAAACTCCGACAGGGTCCCAGTCAACTTCCTGATAAACAAACAGTTCCGTCGAATAAATGCACGATTCGCGTATTAATCCTGCTGCCGTGACTGGTGCATTACGGCTCTGTTGAGCTTGGACGAGGGTCTACATAAAATGACGAAATTTAATAGTGGCACGGCCATCGAAAATATCCTGTGTTCCAATTTTAACGCTGGTAGAACGAGGTCACAGAGGTTGAAACGTCTGTAAATAAATTTTATTGTTTGTTTCGTGCGGTGGCCGGTACAAAAACGTCGGAAATCCTGCGGAGACCATTTCTGTCCTAACGGAAGTAGCCATTTCACGGTTGATTCTTTCATTTGGCAGGAGTATTCGGCTTGACCAGTGTTGGCCAAAGGAAACGCGAAAAAAAAAATTTGTACAAGAACGAGCAATTAAGCAGAAACCCGACCATTCCGTTTGTAATTAATTTATTCTGGCCGAGCAGGGAATAACTGCTGTTTTTATACGTCACTTTTTAACGTCAGTTTTCATTCGCCATAGAAATAGACCATGATTAACATTTCTTCCTTTTTTTTTTCTCCCCCTCCTCGTCTCCCCACCCACCCCGATCCGCTTTCTGTGCGCGCGTGCGTCGAAATATATACACACTGAAGATAAATTTTTACCTTTGTACCGGTGACTCTTGGCGTTCCTCAATTTGTCAAGCTTTGCTACGAAATTTTCAGAAAGAAAAAAAAACGAAGGAGTAACGTACACGTCATCCCGCGTGCAAAACTTGGAGGCTGCAAACTGTTCCCATGCTGATTAAAATGTTGCTGCCAGTGTGTCCCGCCGTTCCTTCCCTTTCTTCTTTCTCTTTGTCCCGCCACAAACCGGTAGCTACGTACGTCGGTGTACGGGAAATTTGCCAGAGTTTTGCCCCGGCAGCGAAACGCGCTTCTAACGACAGGTTAAAAATTGCCAGATAAAATTCCACGCATCGATCTTCCATTTCTGTGCGCGTAGCTTCGTCGTTTCCCTGACACAATCGACGCGACTCCTCGGCCAATCAATCCGCTATTCTCCGTGTATTTCTCCGAAGCTGTGTGTACTCGTAGTGGTACTTTGATTAGCGTCTACGGTAGGAGAGAAGAAAAAGAACCAGGCTATAGTCGGCTGCTGTCGATGACACCCACGTTCACCCACTTAACTATATCTATCTTGGCCGTCTACACGAGTGGAGCTGTGTCTTTGTGTCGTCGCAATCATAAGGAGAGACGAGCACCATTACACCGACATAGAGGACGCGAGCAGAACAGAGAGGTAGGAGGAGAAGGGAAGGAGGAGAAGGAGGAGGAGAAGGAAAAGAAGTCGTAGATTAATCGGGGACGCCTAACAATCGCGTGGTATTCTTCGTTCACGTGCTGTTCCCTGGCTCGACTGCCTTTTCCGCACGAGAGGACGAGGCCTCTGAATTCGACGAGGTACCTGGGCGATGCAGCGGAAAGAAGAGTGGAAAAATAGAGAATAGAGAGTAATAGACAAAAAGGGATGGAAAAAAGGAAGAGGAGATGGAGGAAGGAGAAGGAAGAGATATAATGGGACTCCTGGCCGTGGATCGAAACATGGCGCCGCACATACTACGTGTGTTCTCGCTGACGCTCTCGCAAAAAGCTAAACGTCAGGGCTTAGCTATATAGCGCAACGTGCCACGGTGATGTATGACGCGTGTATGGAACCGGGATACGGGACCGATGGAGCGAGATTACCAGCGACAGATAAGATCCTGATGATGCTAGGTCGCGCCAACCGCTCTTATCCAGCTTCTGATAGACAAGCCTGGTAATACATGTGTTTGTTTTGTCGGGATGATCGCGATATGTTTACGCGGACTGGTATAAATTGCGGGGAAACAGGGGATTGAAAAGAGGGTTGAAACTTGCCTGAAAATCGCCGCTGATGAATGTGTCGGCACATCAATTTTATGCTACGCCCTTTCATTCTGCGATACAGATACTTTCGTTTAGATGCCTCGATACGCGATAAGAGGATGACGAGAGGCCAAAGATCGTAAAAGCTCGAGGGAATCGCCAACCAGAAGCGGCAAACTGAATTTGTCGGCTGGTTAACAGCCGTTACGTGCGAGTGACCAGCTTCGAAACCATAGGAATATAATTGAGATAGGCTGCAGAACGACGACGGTAAGGACAGACGAGGCTGGAATTCTTGGAATTTCAAAATCTCGATCAGCTTAGGCATTTTTCAATTTCAACGATGTAACTCGATGTCGTGCGATCACTATCGGATTATCGGCAGATCTCCACTACGGAACTTGGACAACGAGATTAATAAGAGGGGACCAAATTCTACCTAGCTGTAAGGTGGAATTTCTAGGCTGACCTTTAGACGAAAATTGGATTTACCGGCTGCCTTGTTTCTCGGTTACGTTGGATTTCTTTACGATATCGTCGCTGAGACAGAGAAGAAACCGAGGTGAGAGATACTTTTGACGAGTAAAAATGGAAACGTACGACGGAGAATACAATAATGCGCGGCAGGAGAATCGGTCGTACGTGGGATGACGCAACACGTTGTGGTCAGAAAACGAGGGCTAAAGGAACATTTATCAGCGCCACGGTACACGCGGGTCTTGAATAAATTGACTTTTTGCGGAATCGATGGAAAGAAATTACCGACCAGATAAAATCCTGATGATGTCAGGTCGCGCCAAGCACGGTTTACTTACTCAGCTCTCGCCACAGGAAAGGCAAGATGGCTGTGTTTGATCTAGCGAGATTGCCTGTACTTCCGCTCGATCAATCGGCCAAAGAATCGATGACAAACGAGCTGCCTGGTAAATAAAGGAAATTTATTTCAACCGTGAGAATTAAATTTAATGAGCAGCTCGGTGTAATTGCGGGCTAGGACGCTGTGAGATTACCAAGACTAATTAAGGAGCTAGAAGACTTTAGACTACGAAATAATAGAGGGATGGGAAACGGGTGGCTAGATGGTGTTAAGAGGGATTTCCAAATGCTAATTCGCTAGCGTAATACAGTTTCGTTAAATCCGGAATCATGCGAATTCGACGAAAAGATACCACGATGGTTGAAAATCAAAAATGTAAAGATCCAAAGACTTCGATCTTTTCATCGAAACTAAAATAAATTTTAATATCGGCATCTATGTTTGAGATTTACGAAGCTTTTACGAATTTATGTTTGAGATTACGATTTATTCTATATCTGGTCCGACAAATTATCTCTAGCAAAGATAATAATAAAAATAGATGGCGTCAAAGATCCATTGAAAATTTGATCTGCCTCTGATCTCGTTCGCGATACCAGCATGAAAATTTTATCTCGTTCCGCCTGCTGGCAGCGTTTTATTTATTTAATGACCCAACCATAGGATGTAATTAAATAGCTCGCTTTTACTGCACAAAACGACCGGGCTTTCGGGCAAATATTAATCAACCGTAGCGGGAGGGGATATTCCGTTTCGTTAACGACTAATGCACAATTGAAAAGCGACCTCCGTCGAATATAATATTACAAAATACACAGTTCCTACGTTTTATTTATAACCGAGCACCTACGTGTGTCGGGTAAGGTTTGCACGGTCCGGAAAGTTTGATTTTTGGCAACGACAAGCCGCACCATCACGTACAACACTTATTTCCTTCCCTTTTCACTACCTCCTGGCACTTTTCCCTGCCAACGTCCAACTTTGTTCCACCACATATGCGCAGTTTTCCTATTCCACCAATACGTAGACACGTTGCATCTGTCTCGTAACACCCGAGGGATGTACGGTCGGATCCTAGGAACACAGGACTCTGTGGACGGTGCTTCGTTCCGATAAAAAAAATCTCCATCGTTCGTTTACCTTGCAACCCTTAGCCCTGGCAACATTTTCGCAATACGTGGCATAACGTGCTAAATTTTTTTTTTTCATCAAACTCGTACCTACGTACGACGTAGAAGACGATCGACGTATTCGAATTCGATTATATTCGAACGATAATAATCGAGCGTCTTCGGCGTTTCACTCGCGTTCGATCGGATCGATCGTTGCCACCGATCGCGCTGTTCCAAAGGAACGCGGTTTTTCTAATATCGTACGACGTTGCTTACGATCGGCGAAATTTAACGAGTGACATCGTTTGTACGAAACTCAGTCGCGTAACCAAACGCATTAATCATTCTCTGTATTTTTCCTAGATGCTTCGCCTTAAGCCACTACAAAGTCCGAGTAGCAGCGTAATACATCTTGAAAATCCTCCATCTTCCGCGCAGCAATTTCCGCCTTATTTATTACCAGTAATTTTTAATATCACGTTATTGCTGTGCACGAGCTACGGTTGCAGGCGAGCCTCGTTACGAAATCTCTCACGTGGAAACTAACTTTCCTACATCTCCTCCCCTTCTCCTTCCCTTACCTCTCACCCCCCCCTCTCTCTCTCACTCTCATTGGTATCACTTATTCCCCGAAATCTTCACTTTTTCTGGCACTCTTCCCTGGCCGAATCGAAACCGGCTATTCAATGAACAGAAGGCTATAACGAGTCATAGGGTCTATAGACGTCGGACAAAATGACGCAACGGAATATGGATAGACATTGTCGAATATTTGAATTGAATGGCGGCAACCATCGATCGGTATCGGTTTCGGCCTGAATGGAGGCAACTGTCGGTAGATTTT
>NT_176780.1:44752-53751 GCF_000188095.3 Bombus impatiens | reverse complement strand
TTTCGAGCCGCGAAACGGCTGACCAGAAGGGTGAAATGAATGAAAGCGGTCGCGAAACTCTTTAGTCCCGGTATCGAGGCCAGTACAGCGGGAGAAGTCATCGATTTTCGAGGCGTGCATACCAATCGAGACAGAAAGAAGAGAGAGAGAGAGAGAGGTTCGGTCGCGGCCGCGTGAGAAGCTATAATTAAGCAACAGGTTGTAGCTTCTTCACGGAAATTTATGAGCAGCGCCCCGATAGAGGACGATCCATCGGTTTTATTGAATTTTAACCCGGTGCTCCCTCCGCTGTCGGAGCTGTTCGGGCTCCAGACAGTTTTTGCGAACCGGCATTCGCATCGATCGACCACGAGGGAACAGCAATTGATTGTAAAAAGGCCGCCGTGTGATCAATAACGCGGAAAGAGGCGCCGCTTGCCAACCGGCCGAAGGTGAACCTGGAACGATTCCGGTGCCCCTATTTCTGGCGAGATTAAAGGGTAACCGAGATGGCAAATGTTAATGGAACGCACGGAATAGCAAGTTTCCGAGCCTCCGTCTCCGGCTAAGAATTTTCGATGCGCAATCGGCCGACATTAACGAGCTTTTATCGGCGCGCGTAGTTGCCAGGAATAATACTACGGCTTTCTTGGAACTTGTGTACGGGATGTTCCGAGAGAAGATACGTTAATGATGGTCATTTCGCTTGAATTTGAACTTTGTCTTTTGTCAAGATATATCGAAATACGGAAGGATACTCGAGAAGTACATCGAACGATTTCTATCAAGAATTCTCAGAAATACGAGGTGATATCGGCTGTTGCTATGCGTTAAATAATCACTCGGTGCTTAGGTCAACGATATATTCCCTAACAAGTGTGTTCTTTTAATCGCGTCGCGTATCGCTCTGGATTTCGCTAGGTCAATCTCGCTAGGTCAATTTCGCCTGGTTCAAACTTAACTGTCGATCGGATTCGATTCTTCTCTTTTTGTCGTCCCTTAATATCCTCACTATCCACGCGTTTGTCACGCAAGAAATCACGAAACCGATAGATCGCCGGTGATCTCCTCGCGTAGCAGTTCGAACGTTTCACGAATAAGGTGAAGAAATTGAGACGATATACAGAGTGGTTGGTAACTGATGGTGGTACAAGCGGAAAGGGGGCGATTCTAGGCGAAAAAAGAAGTCGAAAATATAGAATAAACATTTTTCGTTCGAGGCTTTGTTTTCGAGGAAATCGACTTTAAATTTTCGTTCGGTACGCGTGCGGTACGTTATAACGAGACGCGATAAAGTGCAGGCGTACCGAGCGAAAATTCAAAGTCGATTTTCTCGAAAACAAAGCCTCGAACGAAAAATTTGTATTCTATATTTTCGACTTCTTTTTTCGCCTAGAATCGCCCCCTTTCCGCTTGTACCACCATCAGTTACCAACCACTCTGTATATCGTCGACAATGATTTAGCGTATAGAGATGCGATACACTGGCACACTATTCGTTGATGATAGAGCAAGGCTCGTAGAGTTTTGTTATAGTTGACGTAGCAATAAGGGAAAAGACAGGACTGAACCCGGTACTGACATGTTGACTATTCTAACGATGAAAAATAAGCGCAGTAAAGTGACGATGCTGTGTCGGAGGAAAGCTAGTGAGGGGTGTGTCTAAGGACACGGGCAGTAGACATTGGTTCTGATTGGATAATAAGAAGGTTGGTGGACTAGGAAGGGTCTCAGTCGCCCTCGATAGAAAGTCGCTAGTAGGGAAGTATCGTACGTGAGAAAAACTAAGTTTCCCGTGTCTTTCCGTAGTAGACAATAAGCTTTAGAAACGATCCAGTAAAGAGATGTTTGTTCGGTCTGAAGGACCTTAGCTAGAAAATTCCTGAGATTTATGATAGGTCCTTAAGGCTATTGAGGGTACGCAGTAAGGATGTGCGGACATCTGGTTGCCATCTTGCCCGCGGTATGTAACCTGATTTAGGTAGAGTATAACAATATATGATAACAAAATTTATTATGCAAATCCAACAGGCTGACGGTTCAAAGTATTACAACAGAATGATTCAAAGTGTTACGAGAGACTGGGTGAAAATGTTTTAACAGATTGGGGCGAGCGCTTATTTTGCAGGGTTTTTATACTGAGCTTTTAGTCCCTCTGGAGGCCTTGTCGTCTGGTGTATATCAGAGGCGCCTATTCCTTTACTATTTCGTTACTGTTTCGATAGCTGTGGTATGCAGAATGTCTAGCCTATCCTGTTACTGTTTCTGAGCGGATGGTCTTCTTCAGCGTGTGACACGTTTGTTAGGCGTCCGCGATCGTTGCTACGCATGCCTTCTTCTCGAACGTTCGGCGGAAGGACCATTGGGATATCGATGGCTCATTAGGCACTTCGCTTCGACGATATATATTGTTAATCAACATATCGACGATTAATTAAATATACAGACTAGAATTTATTCATTGTAAAGTACTCGTCCGTTAAGGAGTAATCCGATCTTCGAATCGATAGCAAAGAGATAAGAACGAGAAACGGATGGGAAAGATTGGACGAAGATAATGGAAAAGTGCCGTGCGTGTTTCCTCGTGGAAATAATTTCGCCGGCAGGTACAATTACAGACATCGCTGGCACGATCATCGTATCGGGTGGACGAAGAAGGCCAAAATACGCGGCCAATTTGCGTGGAAGGCAGCTGCAATACAGCCGAATTGGAGCGCGAGCGGCCGGAGTTCGGTTGTTACGCAAAATCGTTTCTTCCTCGGCCGCGTTTCTAAGTACCGGCACAACCATCGGGTTCTGTGAAAGCTGGAATCGTCGATCGACGATCCAGCCTGCCTATTCTTGGCCGACGATTCACCGGCCCCAATTTCGCATCGATGAAAACGACCGTGGATAGAGGGAAGAAGTAGGAGGAGAGAGGGAGGAGGAGGAAGGACAAATCAAGAAGAGAAGAGGAGGAGAGACGGTTGATCCACCGCGAAGAGGTCCTCTCAATCTGCAGTCGATTTTCTCGTGCACCGACCCAATTTCGAGGCCGGTGCGGGCAATTTAACCCAGGTCCGACCGTTCCTGGAACGTCGCGTCGTTCTGTCGGATTACCGGATCACCGAGTCCTCGTCGCGGTATAACGGTCGAAACTGATTTTAAAACCGCCCTGAGACGCTCGTTCTCCGTCGTTTTCCTGTTTCCATCGCGTTCATCGCCATCTTTTTCTGCTCCATCGTTCGAGAGACGGTACAAAACTCGGTACCGCAGAACGACACTTATAATTGTGCGTCTAAACGAAGCGAGTAAAATGAACGCGTGAACGAGCATGGAGCAAGTTCGATGTTTGGCGATTGTTCGGATGAATCGGAAATCTAACGTCCAAACGCTTTAAGAATGTTCCGCGAACGTTCCAAAATGCTCGCTTGATTCATTTAACCCCTTACGAGAGAATTTTGGGCCGAAAACGTAAACAAGCTGTTATACAGAGTGGTTGGTAACTGGTGGTACAAGCGAAAAGGGAGTGATTCTAGGCGAAAAAAGAAGTCGAAAATATAGAATACAAATTTTTCGTTCGAGGCTTTGTTTTCGAGAAAATCGACTTTGAATTTTCGCTCGGTACGCCTGCACTTTATCGCGTCTCGTTATAACGGATCTCACTTTAGATCGTTGTCTCGATGGAAAAATTAAAAAAAGAATGTTTATTCTATATTCTCGACTTCTTTTTTCGCGTAGAATTGGTGCCACCAGTTACCAACCACCCTGTATATTATATTTGGTCCGATCATCCACTACGGACTATGCCCGTAGTTGTAGGTTAATCGCAGAGGTGAGCTAATGGTTTCATGCAGCATTGTTGGAAATGAAGTGGTTTAATGCGTATATGCTCAAGAAACACTCTCGATATTCAACAAAAAAGTTTATTAAACAATTAACGATCAACGATCACACTTCTCGAATGTGTTTGCTTCGCTGTTACGCTAGACTCTTCGCACTTCGCTGTTCGAAACGGAATGAATCTTTCGTTCAAAACCATTCTTTGTTCTTTTCTTTGTTGGCTCTCGATATCTCCACTACGCACGCATTCGTTAGACGTCCACAATGGTTGCCGTGTATTGCGTTCTTCCGAATATTCTGCGAAAGGACCGTAAGCATATCGATGGTACATTGGGCAGTCGGCCTTACGCTTTCGTGGTATAGCGTTTTGTGTCGCGAAACCGTCGGAAAGTTCCGCCGTCGAATGTCGCCACAGAAATGTCTTCTCGTTAACAAATGGTAGCTACGATGTTTTCATCGGATATCGCTGTTTCGAGATCGAACGAACACCGAACCGAGAGTTATTATCCAGCATCTCTGAGATGTAATCTCTAGGAACGTTCGCTCGCGTTTGTCACGTAATTTTTGGGGTTGGTTGATGAAAATAAAAAGTATCTGAGCCGTAACACAACTATTAATTTTGTTTTAATTAAACTTTATTACGAATTCAGCAATCACAATGTAACGCACATTGAATTAACATAAATCACAATTCACTCCAACCACTTTATGTAAGACTTAGTTACAACGATACGTTAAGTACGCGACTGTTATAAGGGTAGAGACCGGTATAGATACGTTGACTATTCTCAGGATACAGAATAAGCGAGTCTTTCTGGCGATACCGTGTCTGAGGAATGCCAGGGGTGGGTGTGTCTGGTCTTACCGACGATACCGTGTCTGAGGAAAGCTAGGGGTGGGTGTGTCTAAGGACACGGGACTATCGGATTTGTCGATGACGATTTTGGTTAAGGAAGCGAGGGCAGTAGACACCGTCTCCGATTGGATAATAAGACGGTTGGTGGATCAGGAAGGGTTTTAGCCGCCCTCGCGAGAAAGTTGCTAACGGAACGCACCAGATGCGAAGAAAACCAACTTTCTAAGCTAACACGTGGTAGACAATAAACGTAAAGGGAAATCTAAGGCAGGAAATACTCGCTTGGTCCGAAGGACCTTAACCATGAAAATGCCAAGACCCCTGGTGGGTACTTAAGACTATCGGGGGTGCGCACCAAGAATGTGCAGATATCTGGGTGCCATCCTGTCCGCGGTGTATGGCCTGGTCTCTGATGTGAGTTGACGTTACACGTTCGTCGTCAAAGTATAGAGCGTTCTCAGAGCATTCGGATGTTCGATTTCCGGTTCGGCGACCAATCGGAGTTAAACGGCGAAACAAACGTTCCCTTGCGCTTTCGTTTCTAAGTTTTATTAAAATGGGCGAAGCATTCGCTCGTTTGGTCTTAAATCGCCATAAGACGTTGCCCCGAGGTGTTTGCCAGAATTCATCGTAAATTGCTGAAGATTATTCTCGACCGTGCAACCATGCTACTTCAAGATACTGTTATCGTTTCGAGCTACCCTTTCTCTCTTCGTTGCTCGTGGTAAACTCGGGAAACGGTGCACGACGTTCATAATTCGACGGCAATTTAAAAAATCGCTCGATCCTCTGAATGTGCTGCTTTCACCCTATTTCTCCGTCATCCTCCGCTCTTTCGTATTCAATTGACCGTGCACGCTTAAGTTGCTTGCAATTCCAGTGACACTCGTACGAGGCTGTGCCGTATATTCGCGAAGCGAGCCGGGCCAAATTACCATATTCCAGTTTCCGGGACGTGTCCCTGGGTCATGTTTGGCCCAGATTCCATTCGGCGACTTAATAAACAGAACGCTTTCGCGGCACGCGTACTACGCAGTTTTCCGCTCAGATATGCTTATTTTTTATGACATTTACCCACGTTTAACGGTATGCTTTTTCTCCGCAACGTCTTGTTTTTCCCTTGTTTTGTCAATGACACGGTCGGACACGGCGCAAGGGGAAACGAAAGGAAAAATTGTTACGAACTTACGAATCAAGTAAACTGGAACCGACCGTTTGTCCGAGAAATAAGAACACATTCCAGATTTCAGAGACAAATACGAGCGGTTGAATAGAATTAGCATAATCCCGGTCGCTATCTCTCCGAGTTTCTGGCCTCTTTGTTCCAAACTACGTGTCTTCTATTTTAATAAGCGTTTCGTATTAAAATCGTCGAGCATAAACAATACGTTTAATTTGTCAGATCTATTTAATTTGTTAATATCAAAGAAGAGAGTTCAACCGAAGAGAAAGTCGCGTCGTCTTTTAATTACCAAAGATACGAAATACGCGATATATTTTTATAAACGTTCCCTCGTTCTTACTTTTTTCTTTTTTTTTGTATATTTTCAGGGTGAGGGGGCATGTTGATGTGCCGGCGGTTGCTGCTGATCGCAGCCGCGATCACGGCCTCGATCGAGGCTGGCTCCGCTAGTTACCACCCTGGAATCTCCTCAGATTACTCTGGATACCCTGGTTTTCCGGTTTATCCAGCTCCGACGTCGTCCGAGACCACGTCCGGTGCGATCACTACGCCAACGACAAATTTGGAAAATGTTTGCAGGTATAATCGATCGGCCGTCGTTTCTTCGTCGTCGATCGTCGAGTTACATTAGCGGAAAACTTCTTGATTATTCTCTTCTGTTTCAAATTAGACGAGCAGTTAGTATCAGAAGAGAAATGTGATTCTACGGCAACGTTGAAACAAGGTCAACCGCAATACACTTCCCTTTATAACAACTTCGTCACGTTTTATGAGAAACCTTGTATTTTTTAGCAGACAAATTTAAAATCGTTCGAAACCACAAATGTTTGCGTTGCAGATCGATATTTTCTTACTCTTATTCCCCCGTTACGCTTTCCATTCGTGGCGCTTACGAAAATAGGATTAAATCGTGATTCAAAATCGCGTCGATCGTATTCGGCGATGGTCCGCCATTAAATCGTACGCGTGTCCGCCGTTGAACCAAACCGATATATCTGTCGTATCGAGGCGTATTCGAAAGGATATATTGTAGGTTTTATTTGCATTCCATTTGCAGGCCATCCGAGTACCTATGTGGCACAGGAAACTGCGTTGCCCAGGACAAATACTGCGACGGCGAAAATGACTGCGGCGACAACTCCGACGAGCCGAAATATTGCACCCGTGAGTCCTTTATCCGACCTGTTTCGTTCGATTCCTGACCGCCATTTCGCCCCAGCAATTTTAATTCAATTAAAATTCCTATTTCTCTTCGATACGCGGTTACCAGTACGCCGATGATTAAACGTCGTTTTCAAGAATATACAACCAATCCCGAAACGTATCGATTAAAGAACACACTTCGCGATCGTTTGTTCGCCAAGATGCAAGATATTAAGTTCTCGTTGAACCCTTTCGCTGCAGATTCAAAGGATGCGCTGCCACGGATACGTCGCGAGATTGAAACAAAGATCGTTCCATGTGGATTCTGAAGTAGGAAATGTACGATATAACGATTCGTATCTGGTAGTAACAATTAGAAACCTTCGTCATTTATAATATTCGATGTGCTCGTACAGCACACCGGCTCCACAGCGATGACGTGAATTCTTCGTTCTATTTATTAATAATAGAACTACCACACCGGTCAAATTGTCTGGTTTTACGATTTTATTTTAAAATTCCTACTTCGCAATGACGATGTGAGAGAATAATATAACGAATTTTATTTTGTTTTTTATGTATTCAAACTGAAAATAATTTCATATCGAGGCTACTTATACCCACAACAGTCGAATTGACTGGTTTTACAAATTTTTAAAATTCCTACTTCATGTTATATTTTTTCCGCAACGATAACTAAAAGAATAATATAACGAATTTTATTTTGTTTTTTATGTATTCAAACTGAAAATAATTTCGTATCGAGGCTACTTATACCCACACCGGTCAAATTGACTGGTTTTACAAATTTTTAAAATTCCTACTTCGTGTTATATTTTTTTCCGCAATGATACAACGACTCTCGCAACGATAGCTAAAAGAATAATATAACGAATTTTATTTTGCTTTTTATGTATTCAAACTGAAAATAATTTCGTATCGAGGCTACTTATACCCACACCAGTCGAATTGACTGGTTTTATAAATTTTTAAAATTCCTACTTCATGTTATATTTTTTCCGCAACGATAACTAAAAGAATAATATAACGAATTTTATTTTGTTTTTTATGTATTCAAACCCAAAATAATTTTGTATCAGGCTACTTATACCAATAGCAGTCAAAACGACTGGTACTTGTCAAAGTGCAAAAGGGTGTTGCAATCTGTTTATCGAACCCCAATTAACCAGTTCCCTCGTTTTCTACAACATGTCACACGTTTTGAAAATTTTTTTACCGCTTATCATTCTATACGATGATATCGGATATCAGGAAAATTCCGGATCGATCGCTAGATCGTTAGATTCTAACGCTAGAAATACCACATTAGCCAAAATGACTGGTTCTTCAATTCTATAAATGTGTCAACCCTCGTTTAGGGATGATGATCGCAGATGAATTAACAATACCAAAAATGTACTGCATAACATGAAATTCCTTCTGTAAGAAAATAATAAATCGACAAATATAAAAATATTCCATTATTACGTATTTTTTAAAGACCAGTCATTTTCACTGCTTTTGGTAGAAATAGCTTCGTGTTAACTATCGGTAGTTCTAGTGTTAAATCTACCATCCGAAATGTAACAAAGATTCGCTAATCAAAGTCTGGTTACCTAAAGACAAACTGCATTACGCGTGCAAACCGCAGACTATAAAACATCAGAACCCAATGTTCGCCTCTGTTGCTTGCCCATTTGATTCGCAATCTCGCGATTCGCGACGTTGTAGCAAATCAGGGTAAAGAGAAAGGGAAGGAAAGAAGCGGTCATTGATCTCGCGAGAATATCGCAGCAGGATTTTTATTTTTCTATCTGGTTTTACAGTGTGCAACAGAACGTTGTACGGTGACGTCGGCCGGACCTACAGGGTGGAAGTTCGCCGACCGAGGGAAGATCGACTGCCATTCTTGTGTCATCTCAATTTCACTGCCGCCGGCTCTGATCTCGGAGATCTAGTTCAGGTGGGATGGAGGAAAAGGAGTTGCGAGCACGCGCGCGCGCGCGCGTCCGGACG
>NT_176780.1:41101-44378 GCF_000188095.3 Bombus impatiens | reverse complement strand
GCGCGCGTCCGGACGAACGAGCGTGCGAGCAGCCAGCATCGAATCCGTAGGAAATAAACGGTCGACTCGTCGCGCGAGTGGAACGAGACTGTCACGAGCCAGACAGTAGTAGGGGACAATAATTTTTTCTCCTAGGGACGTACGGACACAGATAGACGCGTGGACGCGCGCGCGTGGTCGATGTTTTAGCGAAAATAGATCGTCTCTTGAAAATTGTTTTTGTAAGTTTGTTTATTTCTCTGTATGTCCTCTTTAATCGTGTTTCTTCGCTGTTCCTCTTTCCTGTTCTTTCGTGCCTCGCTTCTTTACACGTAGAATTCCCCTTTTTATTTCTGTCCATGGATTTCCCATTGTTTTCTTAATAAATCGGATATCGAGTTGATGCAGAAACTCTGCTCGAACCTCTGTCTCTCGGTCGTTTCAATTTAACTCTGTAATGCATTTTTAAAATGCGTTTTTACCTATCCATCGTGCTTTCACGTTAATCGTTTACAAGGATCGAGAATAACAGAATCAATTGGAAGGTTTTCAACTTCTACAGTGACCTAATGGTTTTGCGGTGACGTCTCTGCACGCTTTTCATCCTTTAGTACATACAAAGTTAGTTATGTACGAAATTAATTCTCTATACGATACCACGATAAGCACCATAGATAGATAAGAACCGTCAACGAGGAGAAAAATTATCGAGTATTCTCTGGAAATTCGTGATATTACAGTTAACATTCGACACGTTCACCGTGGGTCGATTTTTATCGTTCACGTCGGAAGGATGTCCGGATGGTTACATGACCATTCGGGAAAAGGGTCGACCAGCGACCGGAGGTCAATGGTGCGGAAGCGCATGGGGGTACACCGTGTATTACAGTGAAACTCCTTCCATCAATTTGACTTTGTATTTACTCCGGCTAGCCGAACAGGTAAGCGCAAATTTTCTTCTTTGATAATCATCAGTCGTATGTCGTATGAGAGTAAATAATAAGCACGAAACATAAGCACCAAATAAAACTGCGATTTAGCGGCAAGTCACACACGAACCACTAGGGTCCGATAACAGCTAACATATGTACACAAAGGGAAAACCCCTTAAGCTTCTTACAGACCTTATAGATCTTCGTCCATGTGACATGTTTGTGATTCTTCGGGTTTCGATGATGTTATTAATACGTTCCACTTTGTCCGACGTTTCATTGAATATTTCAGCTCGCTTCTTCGTCTCCTTAGATAAGGAGGTATTAAAATTGATTAGATTTACAATTCCTCGTCCATTCGTCAACGAGATTCGTTTCATCTTATTATACGCAAAAACTAAGTTACTTATGACATTATCATTTCTAATCCATTGGAAAATTCTTTTATTCGATTCTTATAGTAAAGAAGCAGCTCTGTCCTAATTAAACGAACTGGAACGTGCAGGAAACGTCGGACCCACACGCAACGTCCTAATCAACGCGATTGAGACCCGAAAAATCAGAAATATGTGAAAGTTACAGATCTAAAGATCTTCGTGTACGTTTCTTCTTCTTCTTCGGATATACTTGTATATTGACTGTCAACAGGGTAGTGGCTATAATTTCGACTTCAAATTATCGTACAAGTTCCTGAGACGTAGCGAGGCGCACCTCAGATACGGGAACAGTAGTATGTCCACGTGGCGGGGAGAGCTGGTGAACGGAACGTACTGCGACCGTGTGCTTACCAAGTGCGACACGCGAGCCTGTCGACTTCAATCGCCGAATTACCCGGGCGTTTATCCCAGAAACGTCACTTGCTATTACCGGGTAGAGCAAAATCGGGCGCCACCCGGTCATCGGGCGTTGCTCGCTGTGAGTCAGCGGAACAGTCACAAGATACACATCAAAGACCAGGTCGTCAAGTACGATGGCAGCCAAAGGATATTAAGGTACCGCGTTATCGTGCGACGTTTCTTCTTACCGTTTGAATATTTTAACGCGTTGATTGTCACGCTGACTGTCGCTGTGCCCCTTTTTAAATTAGAAAATAATACATTTTTTAGGATAACTGAAAAGATATACATTTCATGGAGTAACAAATTGTCAACAATGTGAATGATTTAGATAATATTTTCAGAGAGGAGAGACGCAGATACGGTATAATATTTTATAAAAATTAAACGTTATGACGTACTATATTTCAATCTGTCGCGGTCCTCGCAAATACTGCCAGAATGCGAGCAATATAAAATTCTTATTATTTTACAAATTAAATTACCTCGTGACAGTAAGTCGATCGATACAGCTTTTCAATTACTTTGTAATACAAATTTTTGGACAGAGTTGAAAATATTCCATTTCTGAAAGATCGATTAATGAAACGTGTTGAATTATTTTGTAATATAGAGTTTGGGATCAATGCAACGTGGTGCAGGATTACTTGACGGTGTACGACGGGGGTTCAACCTCCGACAAGGTGCTGGTTAGACTTTGTGGAGGTGACGCGGTGCCAGACATAGTTAGTAGCCATAACACGATGCTTTTGGAGTTCCACACGTCTCCGTACGACAATCCCTTTCATCCCGTTCCTTTGTCGTTCTTGCCCGGCTTCGAGCTCGAGGTTCAGGTAATTCCCAACAGGCTCCTAATTATACTTTTGCCAGTAACGAAATCTTTACCTAGTCAATCACATCGATGGTTCAAAGGTGCTGTTCGTCGACGAGAAATCCCGGAGTTTTGTTAAGGAGAACAACAACTGCGACTTTTATATACCCAGCGACGAAAGCTCTTCGGGAGTCTTAGAAAATCCGAAACATTCTCTGCCACCGAACACGACTTGTCGCTACCACTTCCAGGGCAAGCCGAACGAGATCGTTTGGCTGTCTTTTGTCAAGTACTATGCTGCCAGCGCCGATGCCGCCGCGAGCATCGACGTCGCTTCCGATTGCAACGCGAAGCTGCTCATTTGGGACGGCGATCGCACGCTAAATAAATTAATTCCTATGCGTAAGGTGTGATACTCATCTTTCTTTTTGTAGTTAGCCTTCTTTAAGCTTTTACGGTTGGCATATTTTTCTGGTGGCAGTCTGATCAGGAAGCAATCAATATTTGTCCGACTTTAAAGAGAAATTTTAAATGCCGCCACTATGACAGCGTCGAATGGCAAGAGTTTAACTTTCACGTCGAAAGAATTTCTAAATTAATTTTCATTTACAGAATATCACTTTGATGGGTCAGTTTTGTAAGGACGATACCCCGCGTCTCTGCGATCATAGCCTGCTACGGAACGGAAGTCGTCATGCGAGGCCTTGTAGCCTCGCGGA
>NT_176780.1:2442-40702 GCF_000188095.3 Bombus impatiens | reverse complement strand
GGAGAGCTACGTTTCCAGCGGCAGAGATCTCACCTTGGAGCACATATTACGTCAAGGAAGTGCACTTTATCCGATAAGTTTTGTACTGCGTTACGAGTTCGTGCACGAGGCGGTCTCCTGTAACCATGTGTTCGGTTTCGCGTCCACTTCATCCACGTCTTCCACGTCTTCTTCATCCTCTTCTTCATCGTCCTCCACGTCGTTACTGTCGTCGCTCGCCAAGGCGGGGAAATTCGCGTCGCCGAAAAGTGTATTCTTTTACGGTCGCGGTGGTGCGCAGAACGTTAGCTGTGTGTATCGTTTCGAGACCGAGCCGGATCACAGGATAGAACTGTCCATAAGTAGAGCCTCGTTCGGAGATAAAGGATGTTCCTCGTACGTAGACCCGTTAGTCAATCGCTGGACTTGCGATCGACGCATAGGCGACTCCACCAAGTTTGGCACGGCTGAGTTGATCGTTGCCGAGTACCCTTGGCAGGGAGTGGAACTGGTACGATTCTCATAACATTAATATATGCTTAGAAATGTAACGTGAGATATACAAATCTCGCTAATGATAACATTGTTCGTAAATATTCAGGTTCGCGATTGCCTGTGCTCGAACGTCAGCGATAGGATCGTTCTGAGAACACTGACATCCAACGTGATCGAAGTCCGGTTCACCGTGACCTTAATGAACGTCACGCAAGATTATAGAGATTTCTATTTCGAAGGGGAGTACCGTTTCGTCGCTTTGGGCGCAGAGTCGAGCGAACAAGGCTGCTCGACGAAGCTCGAAGAGCGACGATTACGCGGAACTAGCGGTGAAATTTCCCTCAGAAGTCCACTGCCGCGAGTGATTCCCGGTGTCGCCGCCGTCGAAGAGATCCTAACCAATACGGAGGATCTGACTGCCACTCAATGTGTGAACGAACCCTGGCTGATAGAGCCTGAAGATGCACGGATCAATTATTTGTATTTAAGGACGGCGGGATATAGTATCACGTTGGATAACGTCGAGGAATGTACAACGTTGAACAGAATCGTCGTCTACTCGGCGGCCAATACGAAAGATCGTAGCGTAATATGTCCCGAGGGCGGCGTTGACACTGCCAGAACGGTGGATTTCTTCTCCGGTGGTTGGAACTATAGCGCTATTAATACTACCGTGGCCATGATGCAACATTCCAGGAGCTTCGTTGTCGAGTTCCTCCAGAGAGAGCCTGGTTTCTATGCCGTTACTTGGATGGCCATTTCGAAAAGGTCTTCTAGTTCTAGCGTCGGGCCCAATGTATTCTCTATAATGTCACACGAGGATTGTCCTTATCGGTAACGATAATTTTTTCTGCATTATTCTGATAACTTGTAGGCTGATATAAAAGTAAAACAATGGGATCATATCTACCGTGTATTTCTATTTTGTAGATGCCCGGAAATTCAGGCGTGTATAAGTTCTGTGCTATGGTGCGATGGGATCCGTCACTGCCCTTCCGGTTTCGACGAGGAGGAGACCAACTGTTCGTACCGTTTCGGCGTAACATTGCTCTACGTGGCCGTAGGTGCCGGCGCCCTAGGTATATTTCTTATCCTACTGCTTGCCACCGGTTGCCTCAAATATTGCCTCTATCGACACAAAGCTCGCAAGAAAAAAAAGAACGTTGTCCTGAACGTGAACCATCTCCACGTGAATCACACGCATCATAATAACGGTCTGACCGGAAGTCGCCTGAGCGGTCGCTATAATCTCGCCACGCCGCAAGAGATGTATCTGGAAAATTACGGGAAAGACAGTATTTGTTGACAATACGCCATTGCCAATATCGAGACCACCGTGTGAATATTACAGGATTTTTAAAATACGCCTACCTCGCTGGCCTCTTTGATCCCCCTCACCTCCCGCGAAGAGAATGGAAGCAAACGACGGAATAGTCGATCGAACCCATCTCACAGCGCGTACGGCGCAAAAAAAAAAAAAAATATATATATATATATACGCAATAATCGTATTAAACTCTCGTAGACCAATTCGAAGGCATTTAACGAAGGAGCGGATTCCGGATTGTTTCGAAGCCTCGACCACGATCCACGCTTTGTCTCCAAAGAATCGATATTTTTAATTTTAAACCCGAGCAAGAGAAGCGTCTCTTTTCCCGGCGCTATTTAAGTTTCAAATTCGCACCGAATTGGGATATTATAAAACTCCGAATTTTAAAACGTTCTAGAGAACGGACAAAGGGTGAATCGAATCGATGAGAAGCGTTTTCGCTGCTCGAACAATTCGCGTATATGGTTTTCACGGTAAAACCGCCGTATCACAGTAGCACTAGGAACACACGTTTTTAGGATAAAGCAATGTGTGACGATGAGAAGAAGGAAATGAAGCATACAGAGCGCGAAAGATTATAACTAGAAAGAAAATAAAGAGAAAGACAAAGACGCGCACGGCTGATGCGTACGAATATATGCTTTTAAAGTGAAGTAGGATTCTGTAATTTGCATTGAGAGCGAGCGAGCGAGCGAGCGTGCGAAAGAGAGAAAGAAAGAGAGAGAGAGAGAGAGAGAGAGAGAGAAAGAGAAAATTTTTATTACGGTCGGTTGCCGGGAAACGAGTGTTACAAACGTCCACGACGAGAAACGACGCAGAACAGAATTGGCGGGAAAAAGAGGGAACTGACAAAATAGCGGCCAATATAAAATCCCTTTGAACGACTTCGATATAAATCGCATGTGAACATCGGGAGAAAAAAAGGAAACGAAACTACTGTGATTTATCGAAAAAAAAAATTAACCCTTTAGATGCCGTATAATATTATATCGGAGATACTCACTAGGCCGCGATTAAAAAATCTCAATAATAAGAAAGTTCAAATTAGAGCGCGAATACACACGCTCTTTGTATAGGCGGCACCACGCGCTTATGGCATTTAAAAGGTTAAGAAAGAAATGAAAGAACCTTGATTTTATACTTTACGAGAAACATATACAAAAGGAAAAGTCCGAAAAAAAAAAGAGAAAAGAAAAAAATAAATCGATGAAAGATTATTTCGACCGATATTTCTCACTTTTAAAACCGGTTTTATTCTATAATTTTATAAATTGTCGTGTCTGAACGACGATATTCATATGCAATTTATTCTAAGGAATTATACGACCAAGATCAACCAAACGCGTTATCATCGACCCTCTGGATCCATCTTATTATCAAATCCATGTCATCTGCGTCGATCCGTCAATAAACTCCATCGTTTTTTGTAAGAAACATGCAGCCATCACGACTACTAACGCGAGAGCGTAGCGACGTCTTCTATAACTGCCATTTTAGGATTTAGTTCGTGATCAATGGAAAATCCCGGCGGGCGTACAGAAAATCCGGTTGTCGATACTCTATGCTCCCGCGTTAACCGCGATCCTAACCTATCCAGATTTCATAAGTACGTTAACAAAGATGGTATAACATATAGTTAAAAATCACACATGTAACCTAGGTTTGATATCAATGCGCGAGGCTTGACTGGGACGTAGAGATTGGTGTATAGTTGATTATCGTTTAAACGAGTGCGAAGGCGAGAGAAGTGGGCAACATAAAATTGACAACGCATACATTGTAACTCTATTACGAAAGTGTTAACTAATTAAAAAAGCCATCGTTTCACGTACGCACACACCGCCACACGTACGAGAGGGAATACATTACTTACATACATACCACATACACACACGTATGGTAAAAGCGCGTATAACTTACGTCTGTATGCTGTGATAGAAGTAAGCGTATCAACAATCGGAAATAAATTTCTCGCGTAAACTTGGTCTGAATTGCATTCTACCTTTTCAACTGTACAATTAAAATACTGTCCGTTTCTCTTCTCCTGTCAATCCAATCGTATTTCCTGTTGATATATAAAACGTGATACTCATCGTTTCATTAAATAAAAGTTACGACGTACGTTAGAAAAGAAATACGACTTTTTCATGAAAAGACTTCTGTGGAATGAAATGTTTTCTTCAAAAAGCGTCGATTTTATTATTTAAATCCCTCTCTCGGCCGACCTTCGAAGTAACGAGCGTATCCACTTACATATATCCTCGTCAGTTTTATTTGTTCTGTTCTAATATTCAAGCGGTTTTTAAAAGGACGTGCTTTTGAAAACCGATTTCGGTCAGCTATAAATATCGCTGTCTAAATGAAATATTCATTTGTCGGTCAGTGGAACGTACCTCGGCAATAATTTACCTATTTGAGTTGTTTTTTTTCAAAGTACCCTCTGAGATCATGGATGCAGATTCTTTCTGCAGTTCTATCTTATTCCAAAATCTCGAGGTCTTTTCGTTCTTATAGACTCTTTCATTTCTTAAGATCTTAGAATTAGAGTTTCAAGTGAAGTGCCCTCATCTTAGCAAAAGACCTCATGAATCAGTCTGTAAACTTTTCACATGCGTCATACTTACCATCAGTCGATGCTTGTTATTCAGATAGCATGCTTGAAATTTCGATAAAGTGCGCGTTATTCCAGTAAAGAATATGTATGTGTTAAATTCTAAGTATGACACTGTTCCTTCGGTGAACAATATGCTAGAAGCTCATGAAAATACAACAGGAAGCAACGATAGAATTCCAAAGGACGATAAATATTCCAAGTCCGCCATTTAATCATTCAAATAGAATATGGATGCGTGGAATCCAGTGGTCACCGAGAGACGTCCATTCTCGCTCCATCCATATTCTACTCGTAATTCAGGTTCATCAATCTGATTCGTTGTATTTCGCAAATCTGCTTTGTCTTTAGAGTTCCGTTGATTTCACACAAACAATATAGTCTTCGCTTTATTCATTAACGCTAAGCAATTCATAACAAATTAATCGATTTTTCTATCTTATTTGCTTTTCATTTTAATCGAATATATAAAATAATCGTAGTACGAATGAACTTTCGGACGTTCGCGGGGAGACGCGATCTCGAAGAAGCATGCCAACGGGAGTCGTAAATTCCCGTTACGATTCGACTAATCGACGCTATGAATCGTTCGATCCCCTATTTCTTGTGGGATAATAAGGGTGGTTGAGTTGAATAATATAACGCTACTATTAACAGGTTACTATATATTTGAATGATCCAATAACTTCAGTGTTATACAAAATTGAGTATTTGAAATGACAACTCCGAATGAGTACGAACTGAGACTCCTTTCGTGTTGACGACGATGATGAGATATCTTATGTTGATTGACTGTTTTCGACTTGTAGATTCTTGCTGTTCCTTGCACTGCCCTCTGGCTCGAGTTGATAGACTCGCTGATGAGATTTGACTGTTCTGTTGATGTAGACTAGATATAAACTAGAGCGCAAGGAGAAGAAGTAGAGTTGATCCTGCTGATGTCGGAGAAGAAATAGTTGACTCTTCTGACCATTTCACGCGACGTAACAACGAACGAAACTAATTTATTTGAAAGAAAAAAAGACATAAAGTATTAGAATATTTTGGTTGTTTATATTTTGAACTGTACAATAGTTAAATATCCTGATTATATATAAATATAGTCTCTAGGACCTTAATTCAATACATTATTATTAGGTATAATTCAGGTACGTTGCATGGTCAATATGAAAAAATTTATTAATAAACATTTGTAATTTACAACAATGTCGATCCGATGTCAAACCATATTCCATCAGTAATGATAAAATTTGTTGAAAGACATTTATGTTTGCTAAGTTGACTCGAACATTCCGACGCTTAAGAGTAAATTTCTTCGCGAAAAATGTAGTGCTAGTACAGGAGTGTTTTTTGTCGCGAACGTTCGAAGGAGATATGATTCCGTATTCGTTTTTACATCCGGATTATGTGAAACATTCACATCCTCCAAACTCATTTCTTCGGCGAGTTTCGTAAAATCCCACAATTTGATCGTACAATCTAACGATCCTAAAAAAATAATACAAACTACAACTTACTTCTATTTGCTTCATGGTTGTCAAAAAGAAAATGTAAGTAAGGAATATGACCAACCTGAGACTAGTATATTCCCATCTCTACTGAATGATAAGCAATGAATAGTACCAGAATGACTCGATAAGGCAGCGACAAGATGACCATGTGCTAAATCCCAAACTAAAACACGGTGATCAGCACCGGCTGAAGCCAGAAATCGCCCTTCTGCGGAAAAAGCAAGGGAGTAAATCGGAGCTTTGTGTCCTGTCATTAACCTGACTTGGCTGCCGTTTACGCAGTCCCATAATCTTACTGTCATGTCGCTGGAACCGGTTGCTACGTAGTTTGAATTTGGATGGAACTGCACTACCTAAAACAAAATTAATTTGTCATTTTGATTCACGTTTAGCATTTGAAGTTATACGAATATAAACCTACATCTATGTCTGAGTAGTGACCGGCAAATATTCGAAGTGGTTGATGAGAATCAGTTGCCCAGAGTCTGGCGGTTTTGTCGTGAGAGGAAGTTGCGAAATAATAACCATGAGGCGAAAATCTTACACACCACACTGGGAATAAGTGTCCTTTGTAGCATACTACACATGTCCATGTATGCAGAGACCACAGCCTCACTGCGATATAATATAAGTATAATACAATAGTTATTAAGTGTAATTAACACATCATTTTAAAACGCACCTGTACTGTCTTCTGATGACGAAAGAAGGAGATTTCTGTCTGGACTAAATGATAGACTGTATACAGGACCATTATGCCCGAATAACGATCTCGATGTTTCTGCTGTACGATCGTCCATCATTCTTACTAGTACGTCGTCTGTATCATAATATCAACGCGTTAGTAATATAAATTATCCACGTTTATCGTATTCCAAATATCATAACTTCATTGAATGAAAAGAGATATTACCTGCTTCTCTATCTATGTCCTGTAATTGTTCCCCTGTCTTCATCAGTCTTAATTTTTGTGGAACCAGACTCCAGACCTTTATACAAGAGTCACCAAATCCGATGGCCAGCAAACTCGAATCTTCTGCTACTTCAGCTGCTGTCACACTAAATCTCGTATTACATATATGTTACCATTTCTTTGTATAGAATCAATATGTGCGTAAATTTACCTGTTTACTGCATTCAATAGCGTGTAAAAGCATATAGATGGCAAAGTATCAGGACCAAGTACAACGCGTTTCGATGCTTCCCTCAACGCTTTTCCTTTTTCCAATTTATCCGCGTCTTTCCTATATTTATGATCAGATTGTGTTATTTCTTATATTAGAAAAAAAGAAACAAATTTATGAATAAAGCTCCTTACAAGTTGGGCAAAGGCATTCTACCAACAGGAGGTGCATTTGGGTCCGATTTAGTTTTCTTAGAAAATAATGGATCCTTTTTAGCTTTCTTCTTCTTTGGTTTATCCCCATCAACACCACCCGTATCATCCTCTTCTTCTTCGGTTGGTGGCATACATTGAATGTCTGGCTCCTTCAAAAGTCCATAATATACTTTCGCCTTATTGTCTGAATTAAAAGTAATAGTTTAAATAAAAAGCATATTTTTATAAAAGTTTTGGCATTTAATTTGGATAAATTACCTTGTCTTGTTGCTTCACCAACCATTGCACCTGATGTGGCATCAATTTGCTGTTTATTCCTAGCTACTCCTTCGTACATATCAAAATAAAGATGCTCTTGTATAATATTTAACAACACGCAGTGCTTCTTCTCTTGCAAATGTCTTTTTAATATAGAGAGTGTATCCCTCGACATTCTGATTATGAACTGATTAGATCTGTAGAAAATTGGACAGATTATTTATATCATAAAATTATATATTATACATATAATCATTAAAATTTATTAATATATACTTGAAAGTGTCGGTTAATTCATTTCCAGCCATTTGTTCACGTTTTGTGACATTGGACAATCTTTTTAAGTCATTTTGATAATATTCCTCTAAATTTCCACCAAATCTTTCCAGTAATTGCTTTGCTTCTTCAGAATGATTATTGTAAACCAATTCGAGATACATATGTACCAAAACTGGATATAGAATTGTGCCTAATTCATGCTGTCATTGTTCAACAAGGACAGATGTATTATTTCTATTAGTTTGTAAAGTTTATTACGCATTTTTTAATTTAAATAATCTACCTTATATATATCTAAAGATCCTTCTACAAATTTTTTTAGTTCGCTATATGCTTTCTCATATAAAGCAGGGTCTCCCTCGCTTTTGTAGGCAGAAAGAACACTGTTCACTTCAGAATCAGTTTGTTGAGCTTCGTCCGGAGAAATGTCTATCAGATTTGCTTCTTTTTTAAATAATTCCTCTGTTCCCTGTAAGAATAATATTTATAAAGTTATAATGCATGCTTGCATATTACATATATATTTTTCGTATAAAAATATCAAACTGTACAAGAGTTGCTTAAATAAAGATTTAATGTTTATATGAATGTTTAAGGTTAGAACAGTTTAAATGACGAAATTATTTGCCAAATACCTTCAAATTATATTTTCTAAGTAGCTGCAGAACTGCCAGCATAGTACTTTTATCATTATCCATTTTTATCCGAATTTTTATGTCAATAAATTAAAATACTTGTTAACGAACAAATTATTCAAGGAACGAACATCCACTGTACTATTCGTACGCGCATGTAGGCGCGTATGAACACTAGTCATATAGTGTATAGCCATAAAACCATGAACGAACTACGGCCACGGATAAATTAAGAGATAGATATGTAGTTAGATATGCAAGACATGATATGACAAGATAATGCCGTACGTCCTAAAGTACCGATTGTGGAAAAAATCACACAATTTTAAAGCGGTGGATTTCAAAGTAATATATCTATTTGCAGGTACATATGTATACACATGTGCAATCACAGACGAGCTACGGAATAGAACGGATATGGAATTATGTATCGTGTTGCATATTTTGACCACGGTTCCATACATAGATCTGACAACTCCGGTGGTGGGGACAGGGCTCTTAGTGATTGGTTAATTTGTCCGCGGTAAAGCGGTTCATTCGAAAAGTTAGGATTCTGGTTGCCTCTGTATCTTCCTCTCTGTCCTTGTTGCGATTACACACTTAACTCATGGCGAATCTGAATTATATATGAACTTGTTTTAAATAAATGGTAAAAAATGACGAAAAGTAGTTAGGTTCAATCGTTGAGTAAGCTCAATGGTCTAATTTATATCTTTCATTTTCAATGTTACCATCGAAAGATGGCGTTAAATACACAATCCTAACTTTTCGATCGCAACGTTTTATAGTGGCCGATTTGTAAAGCACAACTCCCGACATTAACGTAGAATCAATGTTTGCCTCGTAACTTGGTATTCTTGAAACCACGATAGCTCCTATTGAATTTAATTCTAGTAATCATAGGCGAAATTATAGTCACTGTTCGTCGATGATGCTTGCTTTAATAGTCTTTTATTTCTATCTTTTTATACGTACATTTTTCAATAATCGTTTTCGGTATTAAAGTTAGTGCTCAGGAGATAATTTATTTAATGTATTTGTTTTAATTCATAGATTTTTAACGTGTATACGAAAGTTTCAGTTTTTAAAGTTATTAAAATTTGTTGGAATTTCAATTTTTATTATTATTGAAATAAATGACCGAAAGTTTGTGCTAAAATTTTGAAACAATAACTTTTTCCATTAGTTGATAAAGTAGAAATCTGAATCTAAATGTACGTACTTCTTCCATGGTGTTACCAGAATAGACGGTTTTAAATTAATACACTTACATTAAAGATACATATATAAAGCCTTCATTTTCAAAAAATGTATATAATACGGAGTTTTAGTTTTGTTGTACTTTATATTCTATGTTTATTACGTAATATAAGTAATGTCAGAGACAATTATTCTACTATTTTCAACGGAGATTTTTTATGCATATGTTGCTACAAGCCACTAGGGACTTTTGGTGTATAAAAGTTGTTAGCTTAAAGCGGCAAATGGGATCGCGAACTGAGAAGTGAGAGTTATGTTCGAGGTTTTTCGTTTGTGGTATTTGAAAAATTGTATTTCAAGACGTTTCAAAGTAATGATCATTGCGCAACAACTTCGTGTAATTCATGAATCATTCCTTAGAAAAACGTTCTACAAATGACACTTATGAAGTACGTCAGAAGGTCTAGTTCCATCAGGTGTAATCGCGGTATGTAACATTCAATATACTACAGGACACAATTCAATTGTACGATATATTCTGTAATAATTAATTTTCTCTTTTGTGAAACGTTAATATATTTAGAAGATATTCAAGATAAAACAACACACGTAGAGTTTTGGTTTTGTAATATATTTTTCTATTTATTTATAAAACAGCGAAAATACACAGTGACACTTTTTTCCATTCCTTTTTCTCGTATATTAACTGCGTGTGGATTACTCAATTAATAATACCTTCAATTAACACGATCAGTAATACCGGGTAAATTTCTTTTCATCGTTTATCCTGGCAAAAATGAATATGATTATTTTACATGATATAATCGACGAATGATCAGGATCTAACGTAATGGCAGTCAAATGCTTTTTTAATTAATACTCTGTTAATCGTTTCGACTTGTAAATCGAATGTGTTATTTAACGTATAACGATCACGATAAAAGCTCTTATTGGTATTTCATTGGTTTAGAATATTTTACATATTTCTGTTAATCTTTCGTTTCATAACATGGTAAAATAATTTAATACAGAAATATCATCTATGATGGCTTTCGTCAAATACAATTTCACGATTCCATGGTAATCGTAAACATTTTTACGAAACATTCATTTTCATAAATTCGCTACATATCAGTTCTATCGAGATACAACGTTTTAGCATTTAACTTGTTCGTTATCGAAATAAACTTTTTACGTCGTTTTACTGACATTAATAATATCAAAGTATAAATAAATATACATACGTATACATATACAAATAGACATTAGGAAAACATTTCCTTCGTAAATCAAAAAACGAAGAATTATCTCACGATAAATTTCTCCGTTCAAAGTATAATTTTTATGTTCGTGTTATTAATCCGTAGGATTCTCTTTCGCAAGCGACGAACTCTCGAGAAAAAGAAAGAGGACAATGGTTTTTCTTCTCCGTCACACTGCGTACGATCGTTCGAATAGATTTTTGAAATTTCTCATGGTTTTTCACGCAATGAAAAGGCCATGAATGTTTCTCGAATCGATAAGTGTTTTACGTTCGTACAAGGTAAAACGAGAGCATAGTCATCGATTTCGAAATATTCGTGATTTCTTGGTCGGATGAAAGGTACGATAAAGGAAAGAAATCTACACGAATCAACGCGTATTACGTGATAGAAAATCGTCAAACCTTGTGCTTCTTCATTTTTCTTCGCCGATAAAAATTTGATCGCTCGACAACGACGATACGAATAAAGCGTTGAAAAGTAATAGCATGGACGTGTGCCGTTTACGATATACAACTTGAAATTAGCAGCGAAACGAAACGAAGCCTCAGCTGGAACAGGAATAACAAGTCAATAAGTAATCCTTTGCTATCGAAATGTTCGTCGGGGTATCCGCAGGCTTAGGCGAGTACATTCCGTAAATGCAATTCCATACGTGAAACACCGATTTAAACGCCTGTATTTAGTACGAAATAATCTATCTCTATAGCCGTTTTAATTCGCATTTATACACAGATATATACAATATGGATTACAGTAACATACGACGTTGATACAATTGGTCGCGTGTCTGTGTGTTGCGCGCCTGCTAATTCTGATCCAGTGTTCGAACGTACGTCTGGCTCAAACGATACACGATTTAATATAGAAAATGAAAATACGATTTTTCGACTTCAAGGAAACACTCGGTCCGTACGAACCGACGTCCAGCAGCTCGTCCACACGATTCAACACTTTGCGCGTGCTGTCCTCTAGCGATCTGTGCGTAAATCTCGGGAGTAACGAGACAATTTACAATTTATTTATCAACATTTAATTATTCAACGATATGGCCGATTTTATTCAGATATTCGTCGACCACGTTTATCTTTCCCTTGTTACTTGGATATTTTCATTTATCTTTTCGCCATTCACTTTTTCAAGATTTAAATAAATTTTCCCAACAACCTTGTTGGTTCCGTGTTCGTGGATTGTTTGAGTTCGATGTACTCGTACACGCGTTCGTGTATTTTTCAAAATTACACAGAGCAATTATAAAAGCATATTCTCCTCCTCGTTTCGATACATGGCGCGCGTTTCTACCATCGAAGGGAAAAGAATCGTCGATTTAAACGGTTTTCTGATCGTTTCAGGTTCGTACACGATACTGTTCGAGCTTGGTACCACGGAACCCTCGGCCAAGTGAGAATTTCTTCGCGCACGTTTCGACGTAAAAAGAATTCGCTTTTACGATCGGTCTGCTCGATTTTGAAATATCTTATACTGTATACAGGAGGCAAAGGAATTATGGTTACAAGTTTTGTGCGTCGATAGAACGTATTGAAAGAAATGAGAGATGCGCGTGTTTTCTCCGGTTACTTGCTACAACAACGTCGAACGATTCCCGGAGAAACGTAAATATCAATTTCTTCGTCTCACGTTACGTTCGATAATCGCTCGTATTTCGCACGTTCGCGTCGTCTATCTCCGAACGGATATCAAGTTTCCATAATATCGAAGAAATAGATAAATAGAAGCGTTCGTAACCGAGTGAATTTGGAAATTTACCGAAGGAATAATCATCGTGTTGATTATTAGCTGGTTAAATCGTCGTCGTTATTAAAATATTTTTCATTATTTTTCAATAAGTTCTATTACTCTAAAAAATTTGTATCTAAAATTTCCTTACAACCTCTATACACGTAAGTTAATTCAATATACATGTTAATTGCGTTATTTACAGAAGTAATTAAGACATAATTAAGAAGAGGAAGATGGGGGGGGGGGCTTCGTATAAAATTACATGGTATCGATGCCGATCATTCGAACTACACAGACGCAAAAGGTTGCTGATATTTTATAATTTGATCTGTTCAGATTCTATGTCAATTTGTTTGATTAATATCCGTTATTTTCTGTCGATTAAATCGAACAAACGTAATTGCGCACGATTTTCTTTCAATTTTTTCCATACGCAAGAAAAGCCACGGAAAGGTCAACCCTTTGCGTGTGAGCGTTTCACCTGATAACCGAATAAATTTTCGTATTTCGATCGAACTGTCGGCTCGTTTAAATCGTTTATTTACACATTTACGATTTCTCCAATCGTTTCTATCGTCGAAAGCCGTTCGCTCGAAAGACTCGAGTTTTTAGAGCGGAATTTGCGAAAGTTTGTAACCAGGGTAACCAATAAATTCTCAAGTACAAACGCTAACGATATCCGATTGTAAAAGTGTGACGAGTTTATCTTTTATCTCGCGCAGACAGGCAAAGTTGGAATTTGCGAAATAAAAATGACGAGCCTGCCGGTAAAGGCAGCAGAGATGGAACGAAACGAATAAGCAGAACGTGTATCGTTAAAATGAAACAGAACTCATTTATTAAAATCGTTACAGTTTATCCAATGTTTCAAACGCTACAAACGTTACTGAAAATATTCGGAAAAAGCGACGAGCTCGAAGAATTGCGTGAATTCTTTTACAATATAATTATCGCGTTAGGTAAGATTGAAAAATTAAAAGTTAGTAAAAATAAAAACCATTCATTGCTCGATTCTCGAGAGCAAATTAGTCGCTTAATAATTTCAATTATCGAAGAGTATCGATGTTAACAAAGAAAATGATAACGTATTGTTGTTGTTGTTGTTGTTGTTGTTGTTATTATTATTATTATTGGTATTAAATATTTACGATATTTAATTAGAATAGCAAACTTTTCAAACGAGGCTACAATTACTTAATAATATATATATATGTGTATATATAAATTGGAACATTTATGAAAATATTGTTTTTCTCAAAGACTGCTAAAAATTTGAAACTCATCAGAGAAGTTATCAGCTACCCTATTTTTAATTTGAGGCACGCGTTACACATACATATATTTCCGATACCGTCCCCCGGAAAATAAATTCGGTTTGCCTTTATATTCCTTGCGGCAAGTGTATCGTTCGTTCGTTTTTCCTTCGTTTCTCGACGTAGAGGAAAAGACGAACGTTAATTTTCTTCATCATATCCGCCATCTCTTTGGAAGATACGGACATTTTGTGGAATATTCAACGACACAAGATACACCGTCCAGCGATTTCTTTGGTACAGAAACGTATTTCGCTTTACAAACAATGAAAATTTTTCTTTTTTTTTTTTTTTTCTTTATCCAAGCATCTGCATAATTAGAATTGTCGGATGTTCGTACACGAAATTATAATACAGAATTTCCTCTTTTCTTCCTCCCTTTCGTCCGATAGGCTTTCCGTGTTCTAAAGGACTAGAAGTGCTACAGAGGGCAATTTATTTACAACTATAACGTCTACTATAATCCGTTCTTTCATTCTTTCTTTGCTCTCCGTTGAACGTTACATTCGCTACGTGCGCATCCAGCCTCCATTACCGATAATTCGAACAGTCGAATTTAATTAACGATCACAACGATAACAAAATCTCTCTTTTATACTTCGTTCGTGTTCGGTCGTTGAACGTACGAAAGAATATATGTTTTTATCGGAAAAGGAAAACTTGGGTATTTTGTAGGTTAATGTATAATCTTCCTGGAAAGTTTTAGCTGGCGTCTGTTACATGACGTAGCGAAAGATACGTTATATTGGCTTGGCAACTAAATGATTGCGGGCTTTGTCAATACTACCTAATGACAAAACCCGCAATCACTTATTTGTCAACTCAATATATTAGGCCTAATTTAATCAACGAGAAACTTTGGTGCGTACAGTTTGGACACTGTTCGATCGGGTATTTTCACGTTTATCTTTGGTATGATAGTTCACAGAACAGCGAAGATAGAAACTTAACTAAAGAAAATTATGCGCTAATTCTTTTTTCCCTCGTTCAACTAAAATAAAAATAATACAACGATAAAAATACCTGCGCGAGCTTGCCAACTATTTCGGTAAATCGATAAATTAGTCATCGACTTTACCAGCGTTATCGACTCATGTACATCGAAATTCTCCTAATTTTGTTTTTCTCTCGTTAGCATATATTTTTATTTCTCACATTGTTACAATATAATTGTCACGTTTTCATTTCGCGATCAGGAATAACACACGTGATAAAGTTAGTCGCAATATCGTCGTTGGAAACTGTACAATTCATTTTTCTTTTCCCGTGCAACATCGTCGTTATCCTTCGGCTCTAAATACTCGTCGTAATCGCCTCTTCGCTTGCATTTTGATACCGCATATTGTCGCAGCTATTTACACATATTAAAATAATTACACATTCAAGTTACGTATAATCAATATATATATATCCACTCGGCTTTCTTTTCTTCTGTTTAATCGTATCTTCGTATTCGTATTTATATATGTATATATATAATATCTTATCTGCTGTATATCGTATGCAAAGTTCCATACATCTTAGTCGTTTAAACAATATATTATGAATCTGACGTAACACGAAGAGTAACAAACACAGTCTACAATATGACTCGAACTGTAATACGATCATCAAATCTTGAACATTATTTACAACGCCATACTACGAAGAACGTTCTCCTTCTCCTTTTCTCCCTCTTTCCTTTCTATCAACAGGTTTTTACCTATGTCTTTGGTTTTAAATCGTGTGCACGCTAGCCACGATAAACTAGAATTTCATTACGAGTACAAATAACACTCTAAACAGCGCGTATAATGTATCTTTGTGTGTTATCATGTGTGTTAACCGTATTTGTCTGTTAAACGTGTGTGTTTACATGTATACGTATGTATGTATGTATGTATGTGTACAGAGTTAGAAACAGGACTTTCTCGTGCTGACGACGAACGCGTACGTTGACCGGCGTTCGACGTCCGACGATCGATTCTGTCGCATTTTGTCAAACAACATTTAACGTGGGCACACCGTGTTTGTCGATAAGTATCTTAGGCAATGAATCATGGTACAAGACGATAGGGCGTAACGACGCAGCTTCCACACGTCAGTCCGTCAGTCGCTTTGCACTGCGTTTTAAGCGACCACCTGCAATCAAATATTTCATTATGAATTTTCTACACATACTTTTCATATATTTATATAATTCTATTGCAAACGTTTGAAAAAGTCGATATTTCCTTCTTTACTCTCTTCTTTGAGACATCGTTTCTTTCGATGTTTCAGGGAATACAGTTTCGTGTTCTGAATTTCGTGAAACCACGCGAGAAAGAAATTTTCAATGTTTTCGCATGGATGTAAAAAACTGGCGAGGATTATTTCGTTACGTCGGAAATTGTTTCTCGAATGATATTTTTGGACGCTTCCGGAGGGAAATATTAGGTTGTCCGAAAAGTTTCTTTCGTTTCATAAAGTGATAATAGACGAACGACAATTTCTGTTTTATATTATTTTATTGAACTAGGTATGATCCATTTCCTTCTATTTCTATTATTATGTTCGTGCATAATTCAATAAACTAATATAAAACAAGAAAAATTGTGCGTCTATTATTTCCTTATAAAACGACAGAAACTTTTCGAACAACCTAATATCTCGTCGATAAAGCGATAGTTTGCACGAGGTGGACTTTAGCGAAAATTATTTGCTACTCAAATGAATTGGTGTATGTGATACGTATGTATGAACGAAAATGAAAGTAGAAGAGAGATTTGTTACGTTAGAAGTATGCAGATTAGCTTTTCCTAATTACTTACTTCCAAGGGAGAGATTTTTTAAAATAATTTTTTAAAGAGTTTTTAAAGAATTGCATAATTTATATAACGTTTAATGCTTGTGAAATTGCAACGACGAAGTTGTTGGATCGTTGCTTGAAAACTGTAAAAAATTTTATGGAAATTAGCTACTTGAACTACGTGTATCCTGCTCTGAAAAAGTTACAACTCTTTGATGTTTTATTCAGAGGATGTAGGCCAATTTAACGTAAAACGTATCAAATTCCACGAGAGATAAGCAAATTGAATTTGAAATGATTTAACGCAGAAAATATTATATATTCATTTACTTACCTATTAGTCGAACATGTTGAACATGTTGACCAGTGCTTGATGCGCTATGACTAGTAGGACGTTAATTGACAATCCACAGGCGAAATTTCCTGCAATCAAAGAACAGTTGGCGTCAAAAGAAGGAAACGTACTTTTATATCTTAACGTTAACATTTGCTCGAAACGTATTTTCAATGCGTTCCTCTATTTACTATATATCCTTGCTGGTTGTAGTCGATGCTAGTGCAGTTGCGTTATAATGCTCGAAAATCTAATAAAACATAAATGTAAAGTCATTCGAATTGGCTGGCAGATCGCGCGTATCTATGCGTTTTTACTATACTCCATTCGAATAAGGATGTTACGTCCCGGGGCTTACTATAGGCCGTGTTCCTAACCGTCTTCTTTGGTACTACAGTGTCGTAGCCAGATCGTCTTACATGACCAGCGAAATATACCCAACGTAGCTGTCGTCAAGCAGCGAGTTCTAGAAACATCGATTCGCCTTCAGTTCGCTATTTTACACAAAGAAGGTAGCATACTTGATCATAGGCGCGAACAGTTGCGAGACTCGAGTGTGACATCAGTCACTTCTCAACCTACACCAGAGATGACATCGACCTCCGACTTTCGGACTCCTTTGGACACATCACCACCTTATCGTCATAACCTACACAGAGCCCCTTAACATCCTCAAACCCGAACTTATATAAACCGAGACTTCACCCAGCTCGGGCAGTTCTTGTTCTAGTTGCTGTTCTTGTACAACAGCCTTTTACGGTTATTCTGTTATTGTAAGTGTCAAAATTATAATAATGTTCGATAAAAGAAAATTAATAATTGGGTTACGACTCGGCTTTCTTTTCTCTTACAACCCAAGTATCAATTTTACGTGACACGAGCGTGGTGGGGGTCGTCTCCCAGAGAAGACAAAGGAGAAAGTCGAAGGGCTGTCAGTATTATTTGAGGATTCAAACCGAACGCATCGAGAGGTTGAGAGTAATAAAATCGAGGTCGCTTAGTCAAACGGATACATCGAGAAATATCATAAAGTCGAGTCGAATTACAGTAACGAACTAATGGTATCATCGTTAAATCATTTGTGACGTGTTCATTATAATTTTAAATATTGTTAAATACACAAGTTTATATCAACCGTGTTAATTCAGTGTCACAATCATTTGAACTACCTCTGTTATCCTAATCGAAACAGGGGAACGGCTGATTCGCGGCGTCGATCATCAGAATCGTAGCGTTTTCCTCGCTATCGCGTCTCTCCACGAACGGTCGTAACAAAGGAAATCTCCTCGAACTTGGTAAAAAAAACAAAATTCATATCTTTGTCACGATCAGTTGCCTTTTTAATAAAATGCAAATATAAAGCGATCGAAATCAGCCGGTACATCATAAATAATCGTTTAATCTGCGTTTAACTTCGTTTACAAGATTCAATTTATTTTCCTTTGCATCCTCTTGCGAAAAAAGAATTCTTCTCGAACATATCCTGCTTCCTTGCCAAATAAAACACGAGCTTAAAATTCATAAATCAGCTGTTACATCGTTGATACTTTTCGCAATTTAATCAACTTCATATATACGTTTATATCCTTTTCCAAAAAAAAAAGAAAAAAATTCTTTTCCAACGTTATCAGAGGAAATTCACGTCTCAATTTCTTTTCCTTGTCCGGCCGTTATCACCGCGATCGATAGCGTGCTTTTTGCGTGCATTATTATTTCAAACGTAATCGACCGGCGGACCGGTTAACCGGTGCGTTACACGTCGATAAACATGCCGATGAGCCAGCGCGCTGCAAAGTATCTTTCACGACTGGAAATTATAGTCGCGGATACCATTTTCTTTTACGGTGGCCCGTTAAGCTTTGATTACGATCAGGCGAAAAGTTTATGAGATACGACAGCGGTATAACGCCGCTATACTTTGTTCGTGACACCGGCGTTACGCTAAGTCAGGGACCGCTAATGTAAACTGCATGTCCTTAAATTAGGGGAATGTGTTCCGCGAACCGGGCCGTTTCGCTTTATCTCTTCTTCTTCTTCTTCTCTCACCCCCTGTCAGCAGAAGGGGTTTCCATTAGCAATAAGAATTAACTCGCCGACTACCGCCACGGCTAATTACTCTCTTATTTGCGAGCTTCCTTGTTTTACCTATTGTTTCCTTCGTTACCTTGGGAAATGTTTCCATTGCTCGAAACTTTTTTCCATGGTTGGCCGATTTAATCGTTGGCCAACGGGGAGGTGGAACACGGAGAGAGGGGTAAGACAGAAGCCAAGAGCGGACGTAACAATCGTACAGGACGCTTCGGAAATGGCCTGGCGAAAGATTTAATCGTCGACGTAGAGCAGTGCTTCGTGGGCGTTTCGAAAACGTACGGTCGGACGATTTAATCATCGCTTCGGTTGGAAGTTTCTTCCATAACGGTGTGCGTTTCGGCAAGTTCGGTGAACTCGATGAGGAGAAATCTTCCGCGGGGAAAAGAACGTTACGCGTCGCGTATCATGCGTATACGTTGCCTCCAACAATTTAATCATCCGCGGTGGAAGTTGTTTTTCTTGCGCAATGTGTTTCTGGCTTCTGGAAAGGTCGATTACTCTGGATATATTTTGCGTTAGCGTCGCAGAATCGCGCTGCTATAAAAATTCGATGGAATTTCTGAAGTATTTGATCGCGATATTTCTCTGATTTACGATGGAAATTTGAATCTTTGAGATTTTCAAAGTCTAAGAAGACAAGAAGAGATGGCTCGTATGATTAAAAATGCAACTTGGAATCGAATACAGAAAAGGTAGGTACTTGTGTATGATATTCTTGTGATAAAATTAACGTACTCCGGAACACGTGTTTCTTATGTTGCAATTAGAAGAAAGTGGTTGGGGGTTTTTTAAAAGTTTACAAATGACGAAAACGATTTTGATCTTGTTCCAGGAACATTATTCCCTTTGCTGACATTCACGAAATACCGTACCATACTATGTTCGGAGACTGTTGCTTGAATATTTTTAACATATTGGTTCTTCCAAGTTGTGTCACTCTTGAAACAAGGATGCGATATGTATCTATAGCTGATCCGTTTAACGCTTTGACTGCCATGTTGAAATCACATGTTTCGCTGAGGGCGCCACGGGAGTATTTTTATTATTCAAAGTATATAATGGCAAAACGAGGCTTCGTTTATTTCAACAAACCATTCGCATTCGCCGTTTCGTCGTAAGCACAACGTGCAGAATATATCGTTGAAACGTGTAGGAGATATTAGTAAACGGTATTTGCTTATTCTATATATAATAGTAAGATACGTTCATACTTCTAACTTCAAATATACGATTATAAAGCGGCATTTACAATTATTTTCTAAGGTGTGTTTATGATAATATTCGTAGATTACTCCTCGAAGATATGGATGCAAACACAGTGCACCATTAGATTCAAGATTTGTTCTCATTTTTTTTATCGATGTTCTAATAAAAATGTTTAATCGTTCAATGGGGCACTTTTTGTTTCAAAGTATCTTCTATTTATCGGTTATATTCAAAATGCCCTAACTGTCAATTTTCATATCATTTTTACGACTGTAAGAAGTTGAAGCGCTCTGGTCACCAATGACCACCGTGACGTCACAGGAGAAACCGTGGCCGGTCGCATATGATCAACGTGGCAGTCAAAGTGTTAATATCAGCTCAGTTGGAATAACGATTAGTATTAAACTATGGAATTTTGTTTGCTCGAACAAGTAGCCTCGAAAATCATGCGTTTTAACCCCTTCCCGTACTTTAGCGAGTCTGACTCGCGACCTGATACTTCGGCCAAACGAAAACATAACAAGCCGAGCTCGCGGACTGTTTTTTTTGCCCGTTACGATCGTGACTGAATGTTAGTTCTTGTTTACGAGCATCAGTCTGGTCTGTTTAGCGCGCGTCGATGTCTACCGCGTGGGCCCAACTTTCGTTGAACTAAATGGCACGGGAAGGCGTTAAGCGAAACGTTAGTATTTAACACTAGAAATACCACAGCAGTCAAAATGACTGGTTCTACAATTTTATAAATGTGTCAACTGTCGTTTAGACGCACCCGAACCGGCTGACAGCGGAAACGATCAACACATCAAGCATAGAAAGAAGACTAAAAAGGAAACACCCAACAGATCTCATAAAGGATATAACCTAACAAACACGAAGATGGTACCCCGCTGGGTGTAGCCACCCACATGATAATCAAACAGCCAAAAAATTCTACCAAATGTCCAAATCGGACAAATTGTGAATGTAAACAACTAAATAAAAAAAAAAAAAAAAAAGAACCCTCGTTTAGGTTGATCATGGTCCCAGATGGATTAATAATACTAAAAATGTACTACATAACATGGAATTGTTTCTATAAGAAAGTAATAAATCAATAAATATAAAAATATTCCATTATTACGTATTTTTTAAAGATCAGTCATTTTGACTGGTTTTTGGTCGAAATAACTTCGTGTTAACTATCGGTAGTTCTAGCGTTAATATATAAGTTTCGTACTAAATATTTTGTATTTGGAATTAATGCGATTTAATTACAGAATATATCCGTATATATGGAAACACTTGGCAATTTTAGTTTCTGTCGTCCATAATCAGGGAGACAGCAGCGAGTTGAAATTGAATGCTACTGATTTCGTGCAGTTATAGCGTATCCATATGATAATGATCCACTGGCGTTGCTATCTGATGCAAACGAGGTCTAACTTCCATGGCTAATTAGTGTACATTGTTAGAAGCATTGACCGTCTGTGTTAACTTAATAACAAGTAGAAATTAAGTTTCCAAGTTCTTTGTCTATTGCTCATTTTGCTCTGTTCTAAAATGATCGAATGGAAGAAACTTCCTAAACTGGATATAAGCTTTTAAACGAAACGCCTGGCATCTATGAAATTTAACTAGATCCACGCTGCATATTAACATAATCCAATCTCGTTCAAGTTGAAACACGTTGAACGTGTTTACGAGCATGATTTCCGATGATTCGCGCTACCAATTAATCGAAAGACGTACTTTGCCAATTCTTAACTAATTTCAACGTTGTATCTCAGTCTTCTTTGTTCTTCTTCCTTTCCTTTCTTATAGTATACTTTATAAATAATACATATCAGAGCGGTGTATATGCATAAACGAGATTTTAATCATTTCAACATGGTCAAAACGAAATCAATCGATCACGCGCAATTTCTATTTGGTTGAAATAAAGATACGTTGTTCTCGAATAATATTAACTAATTGGCTCGCTTCCAAATTTATAAAACTCGTCGGTTTCGGAATTCAAAAATTCTTTATGTACTACATATGCTGCTTATATCATAATATATTCATTTCGAGGTAATTTATCGATGAAATATCGTAATATTTAATATCGCTCTCTTTCCTTAGTAGTAGTTCGATAATTATTATATCGACGATAAAATCAAATCAAATTAATCTACCAAACTAGAATTATCGTAGAAACGATGTTAATAGGTTAACAATTTCGATATCGCAAATTTTCAAGTACGTTCGAGTGGACTTTAGGACGAAGAAAAGTTGTGACTCGACTTTTAACTAAGCTTTAACCCTTTGCACTGATATGTCGAGTATGACTCGACATTAGTTTTTATCTCAGAAGCTCCTTTGTCGAGTTTCGCTCGACATTCCTTCATGTCCACCTTTGTCCGCAAAACGTGCGAAAGGAAACCAAGATTGCATGCTGGAAATTGTTTCAAGATGTATCGTACACTGAAAAATTACAAAATACAACAATAGTGTGAATAAAACTGGTGTTTAAGTGAATTTCTTTCTTCCTTTATTTATTTAAATTGTCTTATGTTTTAGTTCAAGTAAATTTCAAATAAAAATTGAAAGAAATTGAAATAAAATTCCCAGTGCAAAGGGTTAAACGTGAAAAGTTGTAAGCATTTAGGTCAAATGACATTAAAACGAACAAGATTACGACCAAGTAAAAATATTATCTTTCCGATTACTATATATATTTCCAAATTCAACGAGATATCGTAAACTAATCTGTCCGCGTTTTCCCGTATTCGAGAAAACGCCGATACGTTTCCCGAAGCGCGGTGGCGTTCGAATTGCATCGTCTTTCTAAAATCCTTTTTCTTTTTTTTTCGTCAGATCTGCCACCGTATTACGCGGCAAAAGAAAGTTACACACGTCGTTCCCCTTTGATGCTTGGCTAGAAACTTTAACGCGTTGCCGGCGATATGGATCGGCAAACTGCTTGATAGCGTTATCACCGAGGAAATTCGTGCGCCAGTGTGTAAGAGGAGAAGGTATTAACGCAACCTCAACTTCGGCTATTTATTAGCGTAGCGCAGTAATGCCAGCTGATGAGCTTCAAGAGGAAATGCCACTTCCCTTCATCCCCTTCAACCAGAACTTACGCCGCTGTTAGTTTATTAACCGTATCCTTCGCTGATGCTCGATTATCAACGAAGAGATTAATCTACTGTATATACGTAGCTGGTCTTCGTACGTTATTTATTCTTTTTCTTGGTCGTCGTCGCAGGGAAACTCAAAGTTTTATTAATTCGCAAGCGATCGAAATTAAACGCCACGTCATTTAGCGTTTACAAGTTTGGATTTTTATCTTTAGTGGAATAAAAATTCTCCTTTTACACTCTGCAGTCTTTATTTTATACGAGCGAAATAAATAAAAGTTAAAGCGTTAAGGATGAGACGAGTTAAGGTATTTTCTTGGCCGGTTAAATTGTTTTTCACGATGAAGAAACCTCGTCGGTTTGGTTGAATTTCAGTTTGAGTTTCAGTTTAGTCGGGTTTTAAACGCGTGTATTGCGAGAAATTCAGAAACAATGTAGCTGCGGTGTATTCTTTGATATTTCGTAATTATTCTCTTTAGCTTTGTTCGATGATTTAGAGACAATATACGTAGAGCATATTTTTTCATACTTCAAATACTCTTTTTAAATCTTTCATTTGACGCAGTTTCGTTTTGACGGAGACAGCTTGAATTTAATTTAGTTTATCAGCGAGATTCAGTGTCTCTGAATTTTTTATTAAATTGCGTAGAATATTTGTCACGCATTTTTTGTCTTTGCCATCCCACGGCGTAAAACTTTGTTAATTTCGCCAGTATTTTTTCCTTTTTTCTCGACGAATTTGAATATTTGAGATTCAGTTGAATTTCAAACGGATACGTTAAACAGAATTCTTAACGAAAGTAAATACCTTTTACCAGGTGATTCCCGCGTGATTTCCTCTGCCCGTCCCATCGAATTAAAATATCTCTCTTTCTCGTTCTCCTAACAAATTCATTTTCATTTATAAAATCTTCTATCCCGCGGGCTTCTGAATAAGAATCTCGAGCCCCACTTTTTACACAAATTAAATAACATTTATCGTACGTTCTAGGTGCGTTTTCCTCTGTCTCTTGGGTCGTTTAAAGGAGTAACGTTGCAAACTGTACTTGCAACGGTCGTTTCGCGTGATAAGAAACGGCAAAAGAACTCGGTGATTACACAAAAATTCGCCAGCTTCCTTTTGCCAGGAACGGCGTGCGAGGAAATAAGTCTTCTGTCGAGGAAATGAGAAACGCGATATAGCCGATACTGTATCACGAAAAATCGATTGGTCGAGGAAATTCCAGATGATTCGCTTATCGCGATTATCGACCCGCGAAACTACAACATTCATTTTTAAAAGCACTTTCGTTTCGAAGCACTTTCTTTTCTCTTTTTTTTTTTTCGTTACTCCAACTGTTTGTTGTGTATTTTTAAACGACATAAAAAAGAATATAAAAAGAAGATTAATGAAAAAGGAAAACGAAGAGAAAGCGAAAGAAGAGGCGATGAATCAGAAGCGAAAGTAATAAATCATAAAGCAACCGAAATGTCGGCGCCTGTATCGAAAATTATTATCCACCGTTCTTTGAGAATTAATCTTTCGCGTGGCTAAATATTTATATTCTATTTCACAGAAAGACACTGGCCTGTTCACAAGCTTCGTTTACTAGTGGATTTATACAAACATTAATCTCGATAGAATATTTACGAAGAAACATAGTTGCCATTATAAAGCACGTTGCGGACTCCTGCTGTTTATTTATTTACTATGTCTAGAAATTGTTTGTATTTCCTCTTGCATACCACGTGCAAATACTTGTTATTTTGTTAGCCCGGTTGGCATAATTAACGTATAAATATTTTACTTGTCGATGAGGAAGAGGCGTGTTAGCAGAAGGACACGTTGCACAGTTGTTAACCGTGTTCGAGATGTTTGAAATTTGGGTTACATCGTTCGAGAACTTTGAGCAGATTGAGCTGTATCTTGTATGAAATTATTTCGGAGAAAAATAAAAAGAGAAAAAATAAAAAACAATTTTGTTAAAAATACGGTAACCAAAAATCTTTAACCGAGAGATTCTGTTATATGAAATCAAAGAGAAAAATAAAATAAATAACATAAACGAAACGATGGTATAATATTGTTCGATATGTAAACTATTACTCTACTGCGCCGAGATCAAAATTAACTTTGTTTTATCCGTTGATCGTTGTACGCGTTTCACGATGCGTGTGTAACACTGATCGTAAACTTAGAACAGAGATAAAAATTGGACATCGGATGCAAGCAGTGAAACGAACTTAGGAAGTATTTGTATGCCTATGGTTAACGATTCTAACATGATCAGAGCATCGAACAGCATTTGGTGCCTCAGAATAAATGTCAAAGTGCGATAGAGTGCAGAAAACACGATGCCAAAAACAAGCTGTTCAAAGGTATGCACCGAAGCGAACGGTTTTTTGAATTGAAAGGATATTCACGTGTATAACATCGATTATCCAATGTACTTATTCGTATAAAGAAAATTAAAAAGATACTTGAAAATCTCGCTTCTGTTCGATTCAAAGCGAACTACAAACTAAGAAATAATCTTTAAATCAATTTTAACTTTTTCTTTGTTTCCGAGTAAATAAAAAAAAAAAAAAAAAGAAAAGAGAAAAGAGAATATTACAGTAAATCGAACCCTAAGAGGGGATAATCTTAATATTTCTTAATTTTCTCAACTGAAATCTGACAGTCTATTGCCAGAATCTATGAAAAATCCACGTTTCCACGATATCTGTACGTTTCACAGTTTCGATTGCAGGATTTCATCCGAGAAAAGAAACAGATTTCGTTGGACACACGTGAATGTTTTTCCGCAACCGAAACGTTCGGCTACGAACCGTTCAAGGCAGAAAAACCGCGTGCTTCTTGTCGGCGGGTTCCTGCGGAATCTTCGCTTGCGAAATCATGGCCCCGAGCATCTAAAGCTATTTTCAAGCGTTCACGAGGAAATTTGGGCATGGGATCGGGTCGCGGGGATCGGAATCCCGTACGCAAGAAAGACAACGAGATCAATCTTGTCAAAGTTTCCAATTCTCATGAACGATGGTGGCTTATGGTGGTGATGTCGTGAATGGACGAGGAGAAATTTACAAGCCTTACCACCACCATTGCCAGCCTCTGAGTCGTTTAGCGCGTTCATCTCCATTTTGTGCTGCAGCTTCGTTGTAGCGGTTGAAGTAGTAGTAGGCGTTCCTGCACAATAAACACCACATATCGCGTCCATCAAGTAGTAAGCATATATATTTCTACGAACTGGGTAGTTAGAATGTTAGAGGAACGGATCTGGTCAATCGCGACTAGTTAGTTCGTTCTAATATTATAGTTTAGCTTGGTAGTAACGGTACAAGTAATATCGTTTCATAGCCTTAATTTGTTATATTCAAAAAGTATTGTTAGGAACAGAAAAACACACTGACAAGCTATAAGAAGTTTAAACATGAATTTCTTTCGAAACGCTCACACCTTATACGTATATCATAGTTTATTCTTGTTAGAAACGTAGAGAAGAAGCGAAGATTAAAGAATGAAAGAATATAGAAAATGAAAGTTAAGAAAAGGAACAGATATGGGGTTTCTATTGGGTACAAGATACATATTTTCCTAATGTGTACATGTTATTCTACGGAAGCGGTGTAATTTATTATAGCAATTTTCTATTTATTATAAGAAATGTACTACGTATATATAATACGTATATGTAATAATTATATTTTAATTTAAGTTATAAATTACAATTATATTTAATTTAAGTGATTTAATTATTTGTATCGTTGGACGGTTTGACAGTGACAGTATAAAACAAAGATCATCGGAAACGTCGAATCGTTAGTAACGAATGAAACAAAAGATCGATCGAAAGACTAAATGAATCTGGTGAAACTTATGAAGATGTTTAATATGCGCATGCACTCGAAGATTATTCGTCTAATTGTACATATTCATAGCACGTTTTGTAAACGCAGTATAAACGCAGTATGGCGTAGCAGCGAATAAAACAAATAAAATTTTGATTGGAAATGGGTCAGTTTGTTCTGAGGTTTAGACGTGTCGCAAGCATGTTTTTAATATTTTCTACTATATTAACGGACATTTCGTGGTCAAAACGTAACAATTTCTTTTCCAACTATTCTATTTTCTTCCTTGAAAGTATACGGAGATAATTGCATCAGATGGAAACGGAAGATAAATATATTTCCGCGGAATATTCCTTCGGCCAGATAATTAATGTTTTGCGGTTTGGCGCAACGTTAAACGAGCGCTGCATTATACCACATAATGCTTGGGAAACTTCAGGAGTCCTTTAATTTTATTATGCTAGTTCCGTGACAAGTGAGCGAGATAATCACGTAAAGGAACTAAGTTTTCAGCACGAGTTATCCAATGAGAAATGCGAAAAGTCAAAGTTTCTCGCGTCTATTACATTTGGAAAAATGAATTTCGTAATTACATCGTCTTCATGGAACGAGAATGACGTGACTCTATTAACATTTTATAATATATTTACGTAGCGCGAAATCTGTATTAATAATTTGTTAAGACAAAGATATAAGACATTTTGATTCATTTAATTTTGAAAAATAATTCTAAGGCATATATATGTAAATTCCCTAAGAGTTCAAACGCGGATAAACAAAGGGACTTTCTCTGTTTAACGGAAATTGTGGCCTTATTTGTTGTTACGGACAACCGATTTGTTAAACAGTCATTACACAGACAGACGATTAGAGAAGAAGAAGGATTTCGAGCGATCATAAGAAAGAAACTATTATTTAAAGTATCGAAGATTGACAGAGGAAGAGTGGTAGTTTAGGACGTGGAAAATCGATCCTCGATTTTCAGGTAAGCCTTGTACAAAGCTTTGTTATTTATTATTATTTATTGTTATTAATCATCATTAATTGTTATTTACCACTGTATTTTATTTAAGTATTGTTACAATAAACTCTATTTTCAGATTTTCAGAATCGATCCCTGAATTATCCTAGTATTGAACTTTATATATATATATATAAATTAATAGTTATAAAAGCATTCTTCTTTCTCTATACTTTACCAGTCGGTTATAGTAAACGTTACATACGCGTAATTTACAAATTCGATTGGAAAATGTTACGCTCGTCTCACATATCGATTGCACTTTGTATATACGGTTAGTAGTAAAGACGAATTAACGATCGGATTCGTTTCATTCGATTTAACTCTATCTACCATTGGTATATTTTTCGTATGCTAAAGTTAGAAAATGTATCGATTGATAACTCGGAGATGGAAGTGGTTGTAAAAAGGATATAAAGCGTTTACAGAGGTGACGACGAAAAGAAGTTTAGACAGCACGAGAGAATTATATTTTCTGCGCTATTTCCATATTGGAGGACAGAAATTTGTTATTCACAGCTGGTCGATATTTGGCTGACCACATAAATTACGAATACTCTTAGACGCTTTCTCCACAGAATTTAGAACATACTACACTCTCACGGCAAATAATTCATCATTCGTTCGTTTATATCAAAGTATCAAGCGAGTTTCGCAATTCAAATCAACCATTCGACAACACCGAAATCCGTCAACGATAAAAAATTTGCTAAACGATATTTGCCCGGTCTTCTACGTTCCTCCGGATCAAACGGCTGGAATCGGTTATTAGTCGGTGGAAGTTTGCGCGCACCTGTTCTGCCGTAGACGGCGTGACCAGTAGTACGTATCAATAATAAGTCGGCCGGGCGAGAGTTAGCGACGCGGATCGCGATGCTCGTCACGTGCGAGGCTGTCGAATAGACAGGGGCGCAAATTGGCAAACACGTGGGACGAACGAAGGGCTAACGAAGAATCCACTCTCGTGTGAAAGCGAGTCGCGCACCGTTCTATAACGTGGAGTCGTATGTCACGAAGGATGATTCAACCTCCGTGAATTTTTTCTCTGGATCCTTCGAGGAAAAGCTCGTGAGACGTTTGGTAGGAGGAAGGAGGACAGGAAGATTTAGTCCAGCGAAGCGAGAGAAAATTGGACGATAATAGACGGGGCGTGCTGCTTGCGAGTACAAGCAATTTAGCCTGTGTGTAATTTAGTCCTTTCGTTCTTCGTCTACGCCGCGTGGCCACGGCTGCAACCGGACGAACTGAAAACCCTTCTTCGGTCGAGATGATAACGAGGCAAGAGGAAGGACGTGGCTACAAGTTTCACCGCAAAATACACCGGCCGTCTGTGAGTAAACGTGATGCACACGCCAAGACTGTCGACGCCCACTACTTGACCCATCGGCGCGGGCTGGTCCTCTTAGGACTTTGCCCTTTGAACTCGACTGCCATCGCTGGAATGTCATCTTGCCGAGATCAGACGTTGCCAGGATAATGGGAGGACACGTATAATAAGCCGAAACGCTGTACGCTTGATTAAGATGATTTTGGCCAGCGACGGTCGCGGTTGCGTCCAGAATGGTGATTAAGGCCACAAGGTTTTAGGTTCTGCCGGGTTTCTCGTTGAAGAGCACCGAGGTAGATTTCAAAGGCTCTTACCTTTATCACGTAGATTCCTACAAATTACATTTGCCGCTTCTTTTCTCGTGTATATTCATAGAAAAAGAGATTATCCTGATGATTTTCACGACAATGATTTTACAAGAGAATAAATACAGACTACCGTAGTCGAAGAATATGATAAGCGATTTTAAAATTCGACGATCAACTTGCCAAAGCTCCTTTTATTTGCTTCCGACGTTTAACACGTATTTTTGCTCTCCGTTGGACATTTCAAAAATGACGATCTTTAATTAATCGTTTACAAAATTTCGTCGATTTATCCTGCGAGAAACATCTATATTCGTGAAACTAACGAAAGTCGTTTAAAACCATAAAACGAACAAAAATAGTCGGCCGTTTTCTCGCTTCAAGCAGACACCGTACGACACATCAAATACTTTGAACCTTCCTTCGCTACGAGTCCCACGTATTTCTCGCTTTAGTTAAGCGATCGTAAAACGTTATTTCGCGTTCCGCTCGAACTTTTACGAAACTCGACTTTTTACGGGATACTCGCGATTACTTCATCTCTGTAGTTCTCGTTATTTCTCGTGTCACTTTATTATCCTACTACGCGAGAAACTAATTCGGTCAAAAGAGAACGTGCTCGGCCGGAAGTCCGTCCGGTGGCGTTTGCAATATTTTCTCGCGGAAGCAGAGACGCGGAAGGCTGCGACATTTCCACACGTGTTCGTGTATCGTACTCGAAAAGATAGAGCCATGACAGGGGAAAAAAAGTGAAAAATAAAAAAAGCACGTGAATTGCCAGAATCGCAATGGTAGGGGGTGGTTTATTTACTGACCCAAAGGAAGATATCGCTTCGAAATTCAACGTTGACGTTAACGTTTCGTAGTACGTGACGCGAACGATGCGTATCGTACGCTCGTTCCGTACACGCGCATAAACATGTACACTCGTACGCATACATTTACACAGATGGGTACACACGTACGTTGCACATTCATATCTATACAGGGTTGATTTCGTTGACAATCGATCATGTTTAGTTTGTTATATTGACGCTTGTTGTTTGTTGCACGGTACAGAAAACATGTACACACAGGAGACACAATTGCACGCGAGCCAGGAGAATTCTTCGAATATTATTGAATAACGTCGAAATACATCGATGACGCGTTATATACATCGACGATCGTTACATTATATTTTGATAAATACGTGGATGAAATTTTTTAGTAGCACAGATTTGGTCGACAGGCTTTGCGATACTCACTTTGCGAAAAGTTATTACATGTTTAGCGTTCGACGATGACGATACTTGGCTTCGTAATTCCGTTTTCAGTATCGTTGAATCGAAGCTATAATTGTTAGAAAAGTACCTTCGCGATCTCTTTATGTATACCGTTGATCGTCGTTGTCCGAACGGAATATCTTAAATCGTTTAAAAACGTTAGAATCTTTCGTAAGAGAGAAAAGATAGTTTTCATACTGAAATAATTATAATCGTACCGTATGGAGAGTTTTCTAACGCTTTTACGGATCGCCAATAATTAACCCTTCAACGTTAAAACGTCCGAATCACCATAAATACCACGTAACATCTTGTTCCACGATCGAGAAATACATTCATCGTTATCGAGCAAACTATCGCGAATCTCATATATACTTGCGAGTGTTGACGTTGAAAAGTTGGAAAAAAGTTGAAAAAGAAGATTAAGGTAAACCAATTAAAACCACTCAGCGAATTTATCGCGGTTATAAAAGCGCAAACTTGGCTGGGCAAATATTTATGTCGCGAAACTGCCGGGCAAACTGAGTCGCGTTCCTATTAAAGGGTTGACGTAAATCGATTTTCCAAGGGACGCGAGAATAAAACGTCTTTAATTCGCGGTAAATGCGGCCTGCATTTCCTCTTTTCCCCCCTCCCCCAAACCTCATTAACGAGCTATTCCATTTTTTCCCCTGCTTCCCCTTTCTCGCCGCAATATGAAAAGATCGAAGGTAAAACGCTTCCGGTAGCGTGCGACAGAGAAAGATAGCAGAGACCGTAGAGATAGAGAGACGAAGATAGATAGGATAGATTAAAATACGTTTATACTAACCGGGATAGTAGACGGTTTTGTGGGAAACGTTGTAGTTCGCCTTTGGTATACCGAGCAAGCATTTGACAATCGCTGCTTCCGGTAAATCTTCGTCCAGTAAGGTCGTTCGTGATAAGATATCGTACAGTCCATCGTGACGCAGCGTAACAGTGGGCTTTGCTGTTTGCTTTTCCGGGACACCCCTGCAATAGAAGCGACGTTTGCAAAATTATCACGGCCACGTCTCAAGCTGAAATATCATGCAATATGTCGGCCGAATGAGCGGCCATTAGCATGTTAATGTTATTTCGGAGACGCACGCCCGTCTCTTGCTTCTCTGTTGTTACTGTTCTTGTTGTTCTTGTAAATTCAGATCGCTGGTCTTTGGAATAATATTCGGACACTTTTAATTTGCAACAAGAATTTCTCTAAAATTAAGCTTCTATATTTCTTTTCTTAGCATAGAACAAGGTGTACATACGGTGAACTTAATTCCGAAGATCTGAGAAATTTTAGTTGTCGAATGAACGAAGAATTAATTTCGTTAGAAACAAATTTCGAATTGCACGTAAACAGAATTTAGAGTTTCGATCGACGCTTCGAATAATCAAATCGTAATTATTCGAAATGACGAATATTCCGCGAAGTTTCGCGTGTAAGGTTTCAAAGTTATGACAAATTTTTTAACGAAAAAACAGTAATTAGATTAGATAGAGATAACATTGGATTTTTCTGTAACATGCGAGTAATTTATAATTTTGTTGTTCGATATTTTATTTTACACGTTATGTTTAAAACAATGGTAATAATAATGCTTATTTAATATAATTAACCGTTGTCTCTTTGTACGGTTCGTCTGTGTTGCAGGTTTATTATTACAGACAACACAGTGCTGCAAGACGAATCTCATAATTTTCATTGTTATCGTTGAGTGGTTCGCAGCGTTAAAATAAGACAATTTTTCCGTTTGTTTCCGTTTCAATGCTTTTATCATTCATATTTTTCCTACATACTTTTGTTACGCTTGATCCATGCAAAAGAGCTTCTATTATTAAATTATTACATCGACTACATAAAATATTATTTCTCTCAACGTTTAACAGAAAGCTCTTACGCTTTTACAATTATTACGCGTACTGGTTGCCTTCGTTATTTTACACGAACTTTTATTCGTCATTAGCGTACTCTGTAATACGTTAAATCATTAATTTCTTTTACCATAGAATGAGAATTTTGCGCGCGTGTAAAATTCAAGAGTAATTTTTACTTTTTCGCTTTACATTTCAATGTGTTTCGACCAGAGTAATTGTAAATTACGATTTCATTCTTTTCTTTTTTTTTTTTTACGAAAATGATAACACGTATCGTGTTGTTTCGTGCACAGACGTTTAATTCGCTAACAACGAAGCGGAAGTTCGTCTTTATCAAGATCTAAAAGTATCAGAAAATTAGGTAGTTTACCGTAGTGCATGGTTGAGGGGTTGAAAAGCTTGCTGGAGTACTTACTCGATGGATATATCCAGGGTGGGGTGTGGATATAATCCTTCTGCCATACACGTTATCTCCACCCCATCCTTATTATCTATAGTCTTCTTTCTATACGTAAGATCGAACTTGTCCTCCGTTGCTGGAACAAACAAGTTTTATTCGATTAAACGAACGAAGTATTACGGTCCAATTAGTTAAAATACTTTATAAAAAGGAATATATATACTGTAAGCTGTTTTGGAAAGAGAATTGTTAAATTTCACGTTCACGTGCGTTTACACGAACAACATCGTAAGTTTCTTTTTTAGAAAAATAATAAAGATAATGATATAGCTCGTTTCAATCTTTTCGACTCTGTAGGTAATAGAGAAGTTTAATTCAGAATAGAAGTAATTTTTAATATCGTGCGAAGCGTCTTCTAAAAATTTAATTTTCACGGTCTATTACGATTTCACAGATCTTCTACAAAAAACGAAGCTTTTCGTTGTTTTCGAGATTTATTCAGCCCGTTGCCTCCCTTAAACCGTCGACTCTTATTTTTCCAGTTCTCTGGCTTTTATCTATTTTTTCTACCGTGAGCTTATTGGCATAAGACAAATTGGCAGATAAATTCGACCGTGCACACAGTACAGACGATAAAGCTTAATGTTCGACAATGATTTCCGGACTGTTCGTCTGATTCAGACATATTCGAAAGCGGCCAACAGCTATGTCTGTTATTGTTGTAAAAACGACTTTGAAGTTTTATTCGTCGCACGTCCAACAAATTTACCTTCCATAGGCAACACTCTATTTTATTGCAATTTTTATTCAGACGCGTTCGCTTCCGAATATATTTTAAACCGTATCGGAAATCGCTTAATGTATCTCTATGTATTTTCCCCGTAACATATTACATTACGATGAATAAATCCTATGTTTTTCATTTCGTAACTGATTTATTGCTATTTCGTAACTGATATTGTTGTATAAAATACTGTATGCTAGACTTATCGTTAGATGACTTGACAAATGGAAATGTTTCCTTTCCGCGTGTTTTTAAACGTTTTTAACGAATAATATAAAAAGATATGACATATCCTTTTTGTGACATTTTACTCCCTTCTTAAATGCTAGTAGCTGTTTTGTTAAATAATTTTTTAATTTCGTTATCGGTCTATTTTGTCCTAATATTTCCAAAAATTTACTTATGCATCCGACTTTCCTTCTTCCGAACGAAAAATGTATTATACCTTTCTTCCTCTGCGCCAATCATTTATTAATAAATACACGCTCCTTCAATGGTTTGTTATTATATATTAAATATTGAATTCACAATACAATATAAAAATAGTATAAAATTGTAGGACGTAGAAAATCGTAGAAAAGACGCGATACTATCTTATTATTCTTTAATCGTTACTTTCACGAGGCGTGCATATTATCTTTCCATTTCAATACAGTTATGATTATGTTGGACGTTGTTTTCAGAAGTTACTGCTTCAAGTTATGTCACAGTTAATGTAGAAGATGATTCGGTAGCCATGTGCGCGTTATCCTAGTTAGACAAATTCTTACATAATTGCTATAGTTTCGAAGATATCTGGGTCGTAGCAATTACTAGATTCATCAATCGTACCATCTACTTATGTATACGTTTACTATAATATATACTTATACTTATATATATATTATATATTGCTATTAATATATACGTATACTTATGTAAACGTTTGATTATAATGGTACAGTTATTTTCATCATAAACTGGCATTCGATACAAATTAGCAGAGTTCTAAATCAAGAACTAGTATCACAGAAGTGTAATTTTAATTTTAGCTGGTAAAAAATATCAAAATTGTAAAAATGATTGTTGCAATAGATTATTGGAGGTGTTAATTTATGATAAAACTTGAAAAATTATTAAATTTGATAGAATTTAAACGGAAAAATCAACTGTTACGACGTTAGTAAATTATTATTGTTTGATTGACATTCCGGGACATTGTCAAGTGCATACCATCAGGTATATAAGGAACAAAAGTCTCGCGCGCGAGCTCATTTGTGTTACATATCTCACATTGTGAAGATCGAAGAAGAAGACTTTCACCAGGTGAGTTATTAATTTATAACATTTGCGCTATTAATTTATAACATTTAAGCCATTGATTTATAACATTTGAACTATTAATTCACAATATTTAAACTATTATTTTATAACATTTAAACCATTAATTAATAACATTTAAGTCATTAATTTATCACATTTGCGCTATTAATTTACAACATTTAAGCCATTAATTTATAACATTTGAACTATTAATTTACAACATTTAAGCCAATAATTTGTAACATTTTAACTATTAATTTAAGCATTTGCGCTATTAATTTATAATATTTGCGCTATTAATTTATAACATTTAAGCCATTGATTTATAACATTTGAACTATTAATTCACAATATCTGGACTATTATTTTATGACATTTAAGCCATTACAACAGCAACATTTTACAACATTTGATTTATTAATTCCTCACAGTTAAACTATTAATTTATAACAATTATACCAATAATATATGACAATGTCCTGCAATTAATTTAAAATAATTATCCTCTTAATTTATAACAGTTATACCATTAATCTGAAACAAGTTTACTATTCATTTAAATCGATACAATCAATTCGTAGCGATTAAATTAATGATTTATTTCGTTTTATTTGATATTAACGACATCCTTGAAGTTTTTGAAATGGTATTTCATTTCTATTCAGTTTTGTCGTTTAATTTTAAATACAGTGTTTAATTTTTCATTCAACCATTTCGTATAAAATCAGTGGAAACGCAAAGTGTATTTATCAAGCGTCTATGGATGGAATGTAGTTCTTCGTGTCCGCTTAAGGCCAAGGAATCAACATCGTATTCATGGAATCAAGGAAGCAAGTGCAATTTAATCGAAGGCAACGAGATCTCATTATCCTTTCATGCGTACTACAATTGCCAAGTCGCATGGTTTGGTTTCTTCGACGATGAGTTCAGTATTCAAACGTGATTACATGGATCCACATACTCTACCTGTTCTAATTAATAAATTTCAATACACGCTATAAAATAATTTTGCATCTTCTGCTTTCGATGCTTAAAAACTTCTTACGTATATGGGACTCGGTAATTGGTACCGTTTTCCAAATAACGATACACGAAGTACTATTTCGAATATTAGAAAGTTAATGTAACGTTAATTTTAATATTAGGATTAGATTGTTATTGGAAAACGATATATATTAATATTACAGAGTATTACTATTTGAAAAACGATATCAAACTAAAAGCTACTTAATATAGTTTAGATCATCCAAACCTGTTTTGGTGATCTAGATTGGACTAATACCCCCCACGAGAACATCGTGGAACACCTTAATTAATCGTAAGATAGATATTTATGTTCAGTGCATTGTGAGCCCATTCTGTACAACGATACTTGTCCATCTTGGAACGAAAAATAAAAATCTCTTCTCTCTTGATCCCCTCGTTTACCACACAGGAAAAATTGCTCTCGCGATTTATTGATTTGCGATCCCTCAGTTTTTTCAAACTCGCTTTTCGGGTGCATGCGGATCAACAACGTGCACTAGACAACTCTTTGAATTTGTAAGTCACCAAGGACACCTCTGTCTTGACGACTGTCCGACGACTTCTGGACGTTTGCATCGGATCGCGGGAGTTACCGTAGTGCCGGTGATGTTTGCGAATTTGTTGAGGTGCTTCGGTACTCGGACAGGGCCTGCAATTTCACGTTCTCCGTAATCCTGTTGCAGTGGCCCCGCAGGGATGGACCCAGCTGTTCAGTTGGAGTCTTGCCTTCGTAATTCTGTTCAGCGGTCCTTCCACGGGCCCCGCTTTTTAGTTTGAGTGTTTTAAATGCTGGATCACTGGCATCGAGCGAATTATTGTACGATGTTTGTACCGATCGATGTAATCGTTGTGTAGCGGCACGCGAGCAGGACAATTCAAATCCTGTTGTTTTGTTTCGGAGTATCACGACAGTTAGGTCACAGATATTGCAAGGAGTAATGAACTCCGAGCAAAACAATGTCGCCGCTACTTTCAACCGTCAAACGCAGTCGAGTTCAAACTTTCGGACTGTCCCCCGACCAGTTTAAATAAACAAACGAAATGACGAGCAAGGGAGTTCAGCGATCGCAGCAGAAGCATTCTGACGCATAGGACGTATATACGGAGTTTCTCGAGATAGCGCGTATTTATTTCGTGAGATTTATCATACCTGGACTTGTGCTTTGTGTCGAATTAATTTTTATAGACAATATATTATAGACAATAATATAGACAATATATATCTTTAATAAATTGCTCACAAACAGTTAGTCTGTTATTTTGTGATATCCGGTAAGATAGATCCTCTACAGTTGTGTTAGAGATGAATGTTGCGTTGTGTGGGAGATAGATATTGCGTTGAGTAAGCTTTGCTTTACCTTTGCAAGAATTCGTATAACTGCTGCGTAGGAGATAGGTGTTTCGCGGTGAGACTACGAAATAATTGTCTCTTTACGTGGGCCCATGAAGTAGAATCAGAACTCGACATTCTCGTTAACAGCTTGAATGTCGGGGCCGATGCATGATGTTCAATAATTCATGGGCGGGTCTCGTGCGTAGTCACCTCCACGTGGTGAGACCTGGTAATTGGCATCCTTTTCCAAGAATTAATCAGTTGATTAATCTTTGGAAAACAATGCCAAGCTAAGAACTACGCGCCAGTGCAGTTTGGATCTCCAAATGCCGTCAAAAGA
>NT_176780.1:0-1168 GCF_000188095.3 Bombus impatiens | reverse complement strand
CAGGGAATATTTGTGACCGCGCGCAATGCGGTTGTAGAGTCAGTGTTTGCAACGCAATAATTCCTTTTCAATATTTTAAAATCGCGATATTTTTTATTCATTTCGATCGAATAATCACACGCGAAAGAAATAAAATTTTATCAATTAAATTTGTACGCGACATTAGAGTTCTTGTTCGCCGATCATGATTTAAGCGGTCGCGGTCACGTAGTCTTTTATTACGTAGTCTTTTAATTCTTTTTTTATATATTTATTGTTTCGAATATTCGTTTTCGGTATTAGAGTCTGTGTCTCCCTCAAGAGGATAAAGCCTCTCCAGGAGGTCAAGATTGTAAGTAATTTTATATATTGTATTTCAATTTCTTCTATTTATTTGAAATATTGTTAATTATAAAATAAAAATGATTGATAATTTAGAAAGTTGCAAATATCCTTTTTAATTGAAGTAAAGTCTTAAAGTCTTAACATTAAAGTACAATAAAACTGTCTGATACTGAATGTTTTATTCTCAAACTTTTATATTAGAGTTTCAATTTACATACTTATTAGAGTTTAGTCTTTATTATTGCTAAAGTTCCATGTTTGTTATAATGTATTAACGATATCAATGATATTTTATGTCTTGTTACAGACGTATCACTGCTTCAACTTCTTTGCCTTCTTTGGGAATGCTCCAATGGTGGCTCAAAAGCCAAAAATGTAAGTAATTTTACATATCGTACTTCAATTATGTCTATTCTGTATATTTTTCTTTGATCACTATCAATTAAAAAACGCAATTCGATTGAAAATTTACGAGGTTAGCATTTTCTGAGGTTATTCTTTCATTGAAATAAAATATGTATTAAAGTCTTAATACCGAATTACGAAACAAATGACTAACATATTTTAGAAATCATTAGATTCTTAATTTTTAGATTTTAAACTTTCATATTAGAGTTTAAGTTTTTACTCTTATCAAAGTTTATTAGAATTTCAATCTTTATCATTACTAAAGTTACTAAAGTTAATAAACTTTCACTTTTCACTATCTCCAACTTTTCTAATAGTCAGCGATCACTCATCGTGTTCTGTTTTGTAACAGATTTTTCGCAACCTCCGTTTCCATCATTGGACTTCCAACGGTTCCTGCCTGATCTTAGTCTTCCTGATGATATTCGCTGGGATA
>NT_176779.1:498649-499286 GCF_000188095.3 Bombus impatiens | reverse complement strand
GGCGTAGCACGCCAGTGCCGAGTTCGAAGGCATCGGCGTCCGAAACACCGCGTCGTACGCGATGTTCCACAGCAACAGACCCAACACCGAACCCTGCGGGACCCCACGGTGTATAGCCGTACCAGTGATCCCTCCGCCCCGGACGGTGTAGACGATACTCCGGTCCCGGAGGAATGCCCGGACCACATCCCGCAGATACGCGGGTACCCGATGAAATTCGAGGACCCGGCATAGCCTGTCTCAGGAAATGCTGTTGAAGGCGTTGACCACGTCCAGCGACACGGCCAACGCCACGTAACCACGCCATGTAACCACGCCGCTCAGGCCCCCNNGAGCGGACACGGGCGATAGCGTCGGTAGGCCGCCCTCTCCGGAAGTCGAACTAGCCGTCGTGCTGTCCGGGAACACTCCGGGATAAATGCGACTCCAGGCGGGCAGCAACCACTCTCTCCAGCAGCTTGCCTGCCTCGTCCAAAAGGCACACCGCCCGAAAGGTGGAAGGCGAGTCCGGAGAGCGTCCCGACTTTGGCAGCAGGACCATCCGCCCCTCCTTCCACGAAGCGGGGAATTCACCATGAGACAGGTATCCGTCGAACAGACACATTAGTCTCGGGTCCAAGACCCCGGGCGACGTCCT
>NT_176779.1:498439-498616 GCF_000188095.3 Bombus impatiens | reverse complement strand
GAGACTCCGTCGGGACCCGTAGCTTTCCGCGCTCCGATCCTCCCGACAGCCCCGGACAATTCTTCCTCGGTGACCCTCGATTTCGGGCTCCAACTTCCCGCGGTGACACGTGGTTCTTCTTTCAACCGTTGGGGCTCCTGCTCCTCCTCTTCGGTAGAGCTTCCATCGTCCTCGTTA
>NT_176779.1:498264-498428 GCF_000188095.3 Bombus impatiens | reverse complement strand
GAAACAGAGTGCCGACGACCTCCTCCAGGAACCGAGCGTCCTGCTCTCCGTTAAGGGAGGCGCCCATGGACGGAGTTTGTTCAACACCATCTTGTAAGGGCGTCTCCAGGGATCGGAGTCGCGGTAGGCCTCGTACAAACGAAGCACTGTGGCTCCGTCAACCC
>NT_176779.1:496714-497434 GCF_000188095.3 Bombus impatiens | reverse complement strand
CCGCCAGGTTCTGGAATATTAAGTCCTGAACCCGATGGGAGCGGTTAAGATTGCACTGCAGGAGCAGTTTTGTCCTCCTCCTCTTCTTCCGCTCACGTCGGGGAAGGCTCCATCCATAGCCTCCTCCGGACCGTTCCCCTTGCAGTCGGTGTGTCCGACTTCTCTGTCCTCTCTGCTGGCCTTCGTGGAGTCAGTTGACGGCGGCATCGTTCCCTTGCTCGTCGCCGCGTCCCCGGCATCGCCTGGAACGGTCCTTGCCTCCTGTGCGGCTCTCTTTTTACGGGCAGGCGGTTTGCATGCCGTTGACCTCATGCGGTGCGACGCGGGCAGTCCCAGGTCCTCGCACACTGGACACTTAGGTACTCGCACCGAGCAGTCCCTGGCGCGATTTTCTTCCACCCCGGACTGGTAGCAGCGCACCGACCGGTCGTTCGTCGATGTGCAGTCCCGGCCCTCGTGACCCGGCGCGCCGACAGAGGGGAAACCCTCACTGCTGACCAACCTATGTTAATCCTACCTCCTTGTCGGGCGTCTCCTCCTCTGCTGATTTTTCCGACCGCTATCAGCGGGCAGCGTAGCCACACGTTGATCTCGTCAGCACGGCAGGCTCCGGCCTCAGCAACGGCGGCTACCACCTCCTCCGGGGTGACTGAGTCCTCCAGTCCGGTCACTGTTAGCTCGGCCGTCCTTCGCGACACTTTACCTTGGCGGACAAATCCT
>NT_176779.1:496315-496673 GCF_000188095.3 Bombus impatiens | reverse complement strand
CGCCATCCGCTCGGCCAGCCGCGATACTTTGCTCCCACTTTGCTCCCAGCGTCCTGGCCTGAGATCTCGAACAGCAGCGCGTCCGTGATGTCTTAACTCCGTGATATCGAGTTCGGAGAGCTTGACTTCCCCCTTCACCACCGACATCGCATCCCTGTACGTGAAGCCCGAGCCGTTCTTCACGGTGAGCGATACCGCGGTACACCGTGGGGGTCGGGGAAGGCCCGGCACTTTCTCACCCCGCACGCGTCTCGCCCACAAGCGTTACGTCTCTTTCCTGCCCCGATAGCACCGAATCCATCGCCGCTGCCCGCTCCTCGCATGGATTCCCTTCCCGTGCGGGGGCGCACCGGAGACC
>NT_176779.1:495609-496281 GCF_000188095.3 Bombus impatiens | reverse complement strand
GGCCTTGCTCCGCCACTGCCGGTCGCCACCCCAGGCGCCAAGGTCCCTGTTTGCAACGTCGACAACGTAAAAGACGACGATACCTGTCCCTTGGTTCTTGCGTCCTCGGTCGGCGCATGGACCGTTGAAAGAGGTTGCGCCGTTAGCTTCCTGTCCTCTCGCCTCGCTCTCCCTCTTCCTCCTCTTATGATGGTAGTGAATCCTGCCTCGTCAGTCGACGACTCCACGGTCGACCGCGAGGTGTCTCTCGCCGACCGCAATGGTGCTTGTACGGTTCTTGCGGCGACGCCAGCGTCCATAGCCGGGGAGATCGCTCCCCCTGGCATTATTTCTCACCAACACTCCTCCAACTTACGGAGGAACAGGATCTTGAGATCCTCTAGTGGATCTCGAGGTACTGGGCCACCGAATTTATCCGTCTTTTTAGTTTGTATATTACTCCCCGACCCGTCGGGACCCCTCGTAGAGGTGATCCCCACCTCTTGTCCTTCACCGTCATTGTTATCATCTTTGGCAGCCCTCTCCGTGTATTCCTTGGTCAGCCGTTCCACCGTCTCTTGGAGAGGATTGACCTCTCTCTCCAGAAAGCACACCCTCCTTCGCAGGTATGCGACGTCCTCCACTTCTTGATCGTAGGTCGGTTCCGCGTCCTTCACGGTCACCTGCTTGTCG
>NT_176779.1:493471-493664 GCF_000188095.3 Bombus impatiens | reverse complement strand
GGCTGCGCCGGTACTTGGGTATCCCTCCCCTGCACCTTAAACGATTTTTTGGTTCGTTTTCCTGTCCATAATAATTCGTAAGGAACCGCCGAAGTCGTCAACAAGGGTTTCCATCCTGGTGCCACTCACTCTTTCGCACCCTACCCCTGTCAAGGCTGGTGCAGGGTTACGGGGAGCCCCACAAGAAGGCGAG
>NT_176779.1:492577-493365 GCF_000188095.3 Bombus impatiens | reverse complement strand
CCCACCAGCCACTACCCAGTTATAGGAGAATATCAGATTCATCGGGGTTTCCCAGGGCGTGGTCCTACGCCCTGAGAACCCGTAGCCGCCTTGCGCTCCCCACATACAAGTAGCTCTACTACGCATTTAACCCAGTCCAGCACACAAAATTATATGTCGGAGGCGAAAGAACACCGGAGCCTTTGGAATTTTGGATAATCCCGCAACATTGTAATCTGGAGTCTACGATAACTGTAATTAAACAATTGTAATTATTCAATCCGATTGTAATTGTTCGAGATTAGTGATAGTGAGCTTTGGCTCGAGGCGACAGTCTGTTGCCTAACGTAGCCGCGGTCACGGGATGAACGCTTCGTCTAACAAAGGTAATGGAGTAATTCTATAGCTCTTCTTAAAGGAAATATTTCTGGCGGCGCGCGACAGTGAACATTCCAACGGTTTCTGTCCCATGGCTCACCACACGCAGACCCTATTCTTCGAGTAAGATGATTGCCAGATGTCGATGCGTCTTCGCAGTACATGTTCAGCTAACCTAAGGGCCCGTTATAAATCTTAAGATTTAGTTGACTAAAGTCCTTCAGACAGACAAACAATCTTTGTCCCAGCTATAGGAAAATAGGAGAGACCTATTTTTCAGCGAACGGTGTCTCCCACTAGCAACTTTCCCTCGAGGGCGGCTAGCATCTTTTTCTACCGATATGGAGATTGACCAATTAACAGCAACGCCAATTTTCTTTACTTTCTGAACGAAGGCTATCCTCGACGAATCCGATGATCTCGTGTCCTTA
>NT_176779.1:473266-492257 GCF_000188095.3 Bombus impatiens | reverse complement strand
CGACGAATCCGATGATCTCGTGTCCTTAGACACACCCCATTATAGTTTTCCTCTGTGGCATCATCGGGATGGGAAAGGCATTCTCGCTCGCGATCTCATCGATGAAAGGAGTAACCCTTCACGACCAGCGAATATTACGCGTCCGACTTAGATTTTGTGAGCACGTTCATCTATCATCCCGTCGACCGCGGATTCGTTATTGAACCTAGGATCATTGTCATTAGTTTCTCGAGTATCTAATTACAACAGTTACTTGTCCGGTTCTATGATAATCGTATTTGCACTAGTCAATGTCTTCTCTATTGCATAACAACAACGTGTAATTCCAACGAAGATTCGTTTCACGCCCCTAACCCTAATTCTAATGTAAACCCGACATATACATATCTCAATAACTTCATTTCAAAATATTCGCTATTCTTGCCAATACGAAGCTGACAGCGATAAAAAGAATTGAATTTTGTAGGCTACGAAACTCATTTTGATTTTGCTGCGTCTCGATGAAGCAATCGATTCTTCACTTTGTCACACATATTAATACTTCTCCCTTCGTAACAACTTTCAAACTGTCAATTAATCTGAATTGTCGATCGCACAAGCTTATCGGCAGATTATCGAGAAGGATGTTTTGAAGGTGTCGAGAGCTATTCAGCGAAACTTGGGACAGAAATGCATTCGCCGACAAACAGGAGTTTTTCAAGACGTCTTCGTCGAGCATTTGCTGGATCGACGTGAAGGATTTATAGGAACGCATAATTTGATCGAGTCGAGGGAGGTATCTTTGTAGCTAGGAACTGAATGAATGCATGAACGCCGTTGGCCGAATATTTATCACAGCCACGGCATAGTATTGAATTTTTATTTCGAATAATAATCGGGTGGCGGGGATCGGTCGTATGTGAAAACCAGACTGACGGGGAAATATTTGTTTTCCACGCATTCAAATTTACGCGACCAAGAAAAATTTATTCGTATCATTGCGTGAATAGACGCGACATCTGGCCACGGTAAAGAGTAAATACGTTTATCCGTCATTGTTTGGTGTGTTCGTGCTGCATTCGCATAATCGAACACCAGCCGAGGTTAATATTTGCCGCGGATTTTTACGACGTTTTGATCGAACGACTTCACTGAGCCTGAAATACAACTCGATCAAAACGATTTGTTGATTTTTAGACGACGAAATGATTTTAATAGACTTTGGAGATACGGGACTGAACCTGAGCATTTAGATTTGAAATTTAACCCTTACACTTGTAAGTAAAACAGTGACCAAAAATAACAGTTGTTTGTAACATTTTTATGAAAAATGTCATTGACGAAAAGGTATTTTTTGTTTAAATGGAAGACGCTGACCACGAAATCTTAACCGCCTGAGTTCCAGGGATCTTTGAAATAACAGAAAAATCCTGAACAGCACGATAGCGCTTATCTTAATCGATTGCGAAGAGAAAAAAGCGGCGTAACAGCACTCGTCATATTTGTTATTTTATGAAATACATCTATATTAGTTTATAAATATTTCAAGTTTTGTTCAATAAAAATTATTGAGAAGATAACAATGAAATACAAAATACCTTCAGTCGTCCATTCAAATGTACTGAGACTTTTCGACACAAAATCTAAACAGCTTGGGACTCAAACGGTTAAGGAAATTTTCGATCAGAATAAATGATTGGAAAAAAATATCAGTTTTCATGAGCTCCGGCTATAAGTAATTATCATAAATGATCAATACTTTAATGTTGTTATCAGTAACTATTATCGATCAGAGAACGTTTTTGGCCATCGATAATCATTATTTATAGCTGCATTATATATATTTTTTTGTTACCGATAACCATTATCGATAATGGAATTTAGTCACCAATAATCTTTGTTTTCTTTAAGTAGTAGTAGCCTTATCGAAAGAAAACGTATTAACACTTAGACTACCACGCCGAAATCACATGTTTCGCTCAGGACGCCACGGGAGTATTTTTATTATTCAAAGCATATAATGGTAAAATAATAATAAATTGATGATGTAAGACAACATTCTTCCCCAATGGACCGTTTATTTTATTGGTGGTCGCAGCTAACCACCGTAGCGCCTCGGTAACAGTAGATAGCGACGTATTATAATAAGGCTAAGGTTATTTCGTCGTAAGCAAAACGTCCAGAATATATTGTTGAAACGTGTAGAAGATATTAGTAAATAGTATTTGATCATTCCATATATGTAGGAATGTTATATTATAAGTTTATAGAAAACAGTATGATAAATGCAATATCGTTGCACTCACACGAAATCGAATATAATACCGCCTTTCGCGTATTCGTTTCTCGCTAATTCTACAACAGAACAACACAACGAACTTCACACGACCACGATAAATTCAACCACACGACCGCGATAAATTCAACTCTGACAGCATTTTCCATGCTCATTTTTCCCTTAACATACCTTGGTAACGCTCACAACACTCCTTGACAACATTAACATATCTTGATAACCCTAATAAACAATTACCCCTCACGTCACGTCCTCCCCTGACGTCACACTATCCCACGTATATAATAGTAAAACATGTGTACACTTGTAACTTCAATTATATGATTATAAAGCAGCATTTACGATTATTTTCTAAGCTGTGTTTATAATAATATTCGTAGATTACCCCTCAAAGATGCAAACGGTGCAAACACAGTGCACCATTAGATACAAGATTTGTTCTTATTTCTTTTTATTGATGTTCTAATAAAAATGTTTAATTGTTCAATGGCGCCCTTTTTATTTCAAAGTATCTTCTATTTATCGGTTATATTCAAAATGCCCTAATTGTCCATTTTCATACAATTTTTACAATTGTCAGAAGTTCAAGCGCCCCATGCCATCGCAGAAGAAACCATGGCCGGTCATATATGATCAACGTGGCAGTCAAAGTGTTAATATTATACACATAATGAAGTGAAATTTTCATAGAACGACTGATATGATTCGAATATTGTGTGTCACGTTTATCAATACAAAGAGAATACGAACAAACTTTTTCTTTAGAATTTGACAACGAACGAAGTCTAGACGATAGAAATTTTGAAGAAGAAAACAAGTGACAGCACTGGTATGAAAATTATCTTTTGTATAGTCGCTAACGGAACACTCTAGTCGCTAATTAATTGATAGCGTGATGGTCGAAAACTTCATGGAAACGCGGTTTCCAGCAATCGTTAAGCTCGCACGGGATTTTAAAGCGTCTAATAGAATACTGTTAATGACGAGAATCGCAAAACGATGCGAATGGGAGAACGGAAGGAACATTCCCGCGTCGACTCGTTCAAATGACGTTTGAGTAATTAAAATGCAGTCGCAGTCTCGCGAAAATCCGGGCTTACACGATGAAAAGCGACGAGGCACACGATTTTCAAAGGATCGTCGCTGTCTGGTCGAAACAGTTCAACTTGAACACTGACAAAACTCCTGTCGTTGGTAAAAATGTGATTACTGGGACTTCATGTTATGTTACTTGAAGCACGCGTAAAACGAATAAAGATTCAAATACACCGATGTTTCAATGTTGAGTCTCGCTGATATCAAATAGGACAGTTTGCTAAAAAAAGGGGGCTCACAGATCTGAGATGAAGAGCAATATTTAATTTATTTAACAATTATTTTACGCGAAGATCACGCGTGAAAAATGTGATACACTTTGATAAATTTAAATACATTTTTGTTGATTTTCTGATTTCAATGTTACTTGGATGATAACCAAACAGCAGGATTTTAATACGATAACGCTGAAAATGGAAACAACCTATGAATTAACTGTTGATAAATTAGCGGTATTTTACGGGAATCGAAAGTGTAGTTATTGACACATGCGCCATTTTAATATCTTTAATATATTACAATGTTACGACGAGCTACATTTTCAAAATCTTTCTATAATGTACAAACTTAGACCGCGCACATATCAGTCACCAAACTTGCAAACCTTCCACAATTTCAGCGTTCAAGCTCAATTTGGATCTCGATCATCCCCCAAAACTAAAGCTATCAAATATTCCCAGACGTGATCAAACTCTGACTGAAATAACTCCACAAAGACCCATAACCCGTATATGAAAACCGCCATATATAAACACAACTACAAAATACCCGTACAGTAGTAGCATATTAAAAAAAAAAGAAAGAAAAAGAAGAAAAAACGAAAAACGCCGCGCATGCGCTGTTTGCAGCCCGAGGCATGATCTTATTCACTTACAGCGCAATGTAATCGAATAAGGCGGCAGGCTGCCATTAATTTCAAAGCAGCAGGGGACAAAGGTCTTTGGAGGGAGTAGCGGAAAGGCGCGACGAAAGGTGGCTTGAAATTTTCAGTGTGAATTTTCAATAGAAGCAAGTACGATGAGGAACAAAGCTGAACCACGCTCGCTATCTCTCGCCTCGACTCTACCATGGGCTGGATTAAAGTTTCTAACGCCTGCAACTATTGACCTAGCAGAAGTCTCCATCATAGAAAAATACAGCGGAAAATATACGTAAATATGAAGACATTGTATCATTCAATCATTTAGTACGCATTTTTTGAAATACGCGTACTTTTTATTTCGTGATAAATTCGAAACTGTTTGCTATGCATTTTGAAAATACGCGTATTTTTTCATTTTTCTTGATATAACGTGATATGCTCGTAAAATAGAATGTATTTTTCTTAGCGAGACGTACTTTTCCGAGCAGACGAAGCCCGGAGCTGTGGCACCACCTAGCACCCCCTTAATCCGCGCCTGGACTCCACTCTTTGTCTCTCTCTCTCACTCTCTCTCTCTCTCTCTCCCTCCCTCTCTCTCCCTCTCTCTATGTCTCTCTTTTCTTCTCCATTTATTCTTCTCTCTTTATTTTTCTTCAAAGTCGTTGCAACGGCGTTGTTCCTCGAGCATACTACCGACTCCACATCCTTCCTTTTTCCAACGGCGCCCAGATTGATTTCCAGCATTGCCGACGCCGCTCCCTCTTTTCCGCAATTCGTAAGCGAGTGCTTCCTGCGAGGAAGCCTCATCACTAGCCTCTGTCTTACCCTCTTTCCTCTCCTCCACCGTCAGGAACGTCTTACCTCCGCCTGTTGCCCCGAGTTTCAATGGGCCTTTTTAGACGTTTCAGACTAGCTAGAAGATGGTGTGAGTACTGTTGCGATAGGTGTTTAGTAAATGATGATGGAGGCGCTCCTTTTTCTTCTCCGATGGTGGTCGAGATGATGATGTCGAGGTTGGCTTCAAGTGACGTAATAACGGAGACGTCTCTTTTAAATTTGAGGAAGGGGTAGCGGTGTTTGAAGAGCAAATCTTCAGTAGTAGGGAAATGAACTTCGCGAGCTGCTCATTGTATGCGAAATTTAATGTTTCTCTTTTTCATAATGGGTTTGTTAATCCTCTCATCAAAATAATATTATCTTTTAATAAAATATCAAATGTTTTTAACGCTATTAATATTGCTAAACCGCCTCTATTTCTAATCGTCGCGTTCGAAAGAATTTTCATACATGTTTCGATAAAGTGAAACAGATCCTCTTAAAACCAAGTAGAGTTTGGAGAGTTTTTAGCGGAACTTTAAACTAATTTTACTTTCATGGAGAACATGTTTAAAAGCTCCTTTCAATATCATTTAACATGAAATTTCAATACGTTGGAATCCCGATCTTAAAAAGTTCATCGATTTAAATATCTTAGAGAGTTTCCCTGCTATCGGTCGCTTAAAATGTGCTATCAACGTTACTTCGTTAGTATCGATTACTTATACCTCTAAACTATTGCTTAAACATTTACTCGATGATATAAATCAAGCAGCAGAAATCTTGGATTTTTCACTTTGGGGAATAGATATTTTCTACGAATTGTTATCTTTATTATTACATTATCTATATTATTATTAATAATTTTAATATTATTCAAAATATGAGATAACATGATACATGCACAAATATTAATTTTTTAATACTTTTATGGTAATATACGAATGTTTCGGACTAAACCGTAAAGATCTACTTCATTAGGAGTGAAAAAAAGAGCTTTGCGGAAAACACTGAATATCAATTAAGGACAGAGTTTGATGTCTTCTTGAGATATAACAAACAGTGCAACTTTGGAAATTAAAAAGTTAATACGATTCAAAGAAATCTATGAACGAAAAACGAAACAAAGAAAACCATGTGGGTATATATATATATATACACACATCTATCACTATCTCTCTTTCCAGTTGAACGTCATCTAATTTAAAAGTTTCGGTCGAGTAGCGCGAAGCTACTACTAAGCGAGTCAACTGAGGCCGAAGTAGTACGAGACGATAAATGGTCAGACATTATACGTAACAATGTCGGGTGTGGAGAATGTAGTTTATTTTCCCCCTTTATTTCCCTCTCTTGACTTCATCGCGCTATTTTGCGTCCGTTTCCACGCACGATTTCCCAGGTTCGCCAACCTTCAACATTCCGTTTCACTTTTTTGCTGGCGACACGTAACCCGCTACTTCCTTTCAGGAAGCTTCATTGTCGGCGGGCTTGTCGTAGCCGTTTCACGTTGCTCCAGTCAATGTCTATGTCTCCCAGTCAGCCTTTATTCACAGTAACGAGGTTAATTTATCGACATCGTATCGTTATATTATGTACGATATTAGCCGTAACATCAAGTACCAGTTATTATGTTATTTAATAAGCCGTATGTATTTTACTAGATCTTTAATTTTTATTATATCCATACTGCAATTTAATATTTACTGCATTTATTTTATTTACGTCAAATATGTTATATTATATGGCTGTTTTAACCTTTGAAATTTCAGAATTTCACTGTCGGTCGTCGTGAATAACTAGGTTGCTGGTTTTTATTTTCTTACATAAGGAAAAGCGTCGTGAAATCTTTTTGTAGCTTGAATGCGTCACTCGAGCGAGGTTAAAGACATCCTGCATCTCGCTTAAACAATTTTTTGGAGCACAAATTACTTGAAAGAAAGTTTGCAACAATTTCATACTAAAAACTTTTTATTTACAGGATCAATTTTACGTACTGTTAATAAGTATTAACTGTACGTACTGAAAGTACGTACTGTTAACACTAAACCTACCGACACTTCTTGTAATAAAAAGAAGTAATAGTTTTTATGATTTAACTTAGATAATGGTTAATTTATAACTGAATGTATATAAAATGATGAACTTTCATAAAATTTCCACCACATTTACTTTCGTTTAATTTCAATTTGTAGGACAGAATACAATTTTTTCTTAAAAAAGAAAAAAGCAGAATAGAAGTAAATACCAAAAAATATGTTGTATGCATGTTTTATGAAAAGAAATATTATGAAGCAATTTTTAAATTTGTGTAGAAATTTGAAAACACACCAATCTGATACATTCCTCTTTATTTGTGTATTGACATTTGAGTATTGAAACTAATCCAAACTTTTAAACGATACTGTATAGCCGAAAAAAGAACCATTTGCACCTGATTGAAAAAAAGGAGAGAGGAAATTCGACCACGATGAGGTTAACGATAATCGCAGTTCGCATTACCATTAACGATGAAACGAGAATCGAAGGGGAATCGCGATATCGATAATCATTAATTACGTTGGAGGCATCGTTGTTTCATTCGGCGATCGATGAGTTGAATAAGGTACGATGAAAAGTTGGCTGAAATAAAAGTGGGCCAACGACGTTCGGTCGCTGATAAAGCTGGGAGCGTCGCGATTTCTTCCTTCTCCTTTTTCTCTTGGCATTCAGAGCTGCAGCAGGAATTCCCCACGGAGGAATCACATTTCCCCGGGAGTCGATTTCTAAATTCGCCTTAAAGGAAAGGCTCCGGCACGAAACGTATTTCTATCGATAGGCAAGTCGCCGTGGAAAGCTCGGCTTAAAGTTTAATGCGAGGGCTTAGGCCGTATCAGTTTCCCGATCCGCATTACACTAAGACGATCGTTAACTTTGACATCGTCTGGACAGCCGTACATGCCTGTTCCATCGACAGATTAACACAGCTCGTCAAGAATTCAATTGCCCTTGAAGAAAACATTGAGCGACGTACGTAACAGAATCGAAAAATTTTCATCGGAAAATATTTTTATATTAATGCAAAGTGGCATCTCTCTTTGTAGGTAATTAACAGTAGTGCCAATAGATAGTATTAGGTTGCCCGAAAAATTTCTTTCGTTTTATGAGGAAATAACAGATGCACGTTTTTTGTTTTATATTATTTTATCGAATTACGTACGATCCATTTTGTTCTGTTGAGATAAATACCGCGACATTTCACAGACTTGCTCTCGCGTTTTTATAAAGGTGCACTGTTGTAAAAAACACGTTTACGAAAGAAAAACACTTTTCGGACAACCTAATACGAATGACCTAGTAAATGTGTGTATTTTGAATTAATAATAATATCATGTAATATGTCTTTTGAGATTGCCGTAAAGTCTCCTGCAATCCTCATAGAAAAACAATGTACGGTCCCATTTACACCGATAATTATGAAAATGGCTTAAGTCAAGAGTTAAAAAAAAGAATAAGTTTATCGCTTATTTTGCAAATCTATATCTATCTTTGCAAAGTAGTAGAAATTGAACCGTCGATACATCATTAAACGGAGTTCAGTTCATGCGTAGGACGCGAAATTTGAGACACTTTGAAAGAAAAATATATGGCTTAGGTCATTTTCTTAATCAGCGGCACGTTTATGCTAACTAAGGTGACCTTGGTTTCGCTATAAGAACAAAGTACTTTTGTTATTTGTTTATTGCCATGCAGTATGATTTGTAGTACACTCGACATCACTACAGTATGGTTTAAAATACTTTTGATCACATGATCGTGTTACACGGAACATCCTGTATAATTAATTTGCTGTTGCGTTATATGAGTATATCCATATATGTATATAATATTCGTATATTATTGCATTTAGGTTAATGAGCAAATAGATCGATAAATAGGTCAATAATTATAATCGTGGTAGTTTGATGAACTATTAAGTGTTGAATATTAATCGAACATTAATTAAAACGATCTTATCGGCTGGGTTAGACGATATCGATATTATGTTCGTAAAATATTATCAGGTATTAAGATGGTAGTTACCGGCTTACAGGAAATGTAATATCACGCCTTGACTCCTCAATCTCTATTGCCTGTTAACGGTTTTCTCGCCGGAAGCTCTGACATCTCTTATTCAATTCCAATTTCACGCAAATATTGCTAATACCGCAAATACAAGACGCTTACGATTTTTTCTCAATATGCTTTATTAAAAAGTTAAGTAATTGGAAGTTGATCATTTTACAATTTCTTTCTTCTCCTTTTTTTCGTAGACTTTATTAGAAAATTATCTAATTAGAAGATATAATGAAAATAAAAATTTTCTATCTTAGTACTCTCGATACTGATACTATAAGTATAGTACTATAAGCCTCGATACTATAAGTCGATAAAGTCAGTGAAATACTTTTCTTATATATAACGCTCTATATATATTTTCAAATTTCTTATTATATTATATGACATAAAAAAGTCACCCAAAAAGAGTTACACATTCTAATATATGAAAGTTTTCTTACGTCACGCTTTTTACGTCACGCAAACAAAAAGAAATCGCGGTACTCGAACGACGTTGGTACTGAGCTGCGTCCAACCACGCGGCAGCGTGAATACCATTCGGAGGATTAGCAAAGGAATTGCCGTGTCTTTAGCCACAGCATCTCGCTATCTCATCCGCGTAATTAGCTAGCCTATGCCTACGACGGAGAATACGGTTACGGGTGTCCTCCTTTTCCATAGACGACAGTCGAAAAGGCTGCCAGATACTCGAAAACCACAGAAAGAACCAGCTGTTCGTCGAAAGACACATTGTGAATCGAAAGACATTTCTTTTTGTCCGAAGCAAATCCTTTGGTAAGCTCCAATGAAAGAGAGATGCAGGTTTTTAATTTATCCGGCGGATATGTAGTTCCTGAATGTATCACAGAATTTTAATAGAGAGCGACGGAATTATGAAAAATTAACAATGTTGCTGTTTAAGGTTTACCACTTGCAAGGTTTGAACTTCCCATATTTATCGCCTTGACAAATTTAGTGGAAGAATAAACGCCGATAGGTGGATCTAGTTCAATGTTTAACCACAATCTTCGATACCTTGACACTTGCAATTGTATTTCTATCTTACGATAGTCTTACAAAGCGTAAAATAAACTTTGTTTTAGCATTTATTATTAATTAAAATAAATCATTTTAGAGTTTTCCTGCTTATCTACTGGAATAAAATTCATTAGTTATCTTCCGATCATTTACGCTATTAAACCATTTCGATTCTTGAGATAACAACCGACGATAGATAATATTGACTCATCAAACTGAAATTTCAGGAAGGCATTTCACGAATTCGCGAATCTAATATTCCAGTGAAGTGCTTTCGATATGCTTACGTTTCAACTTAATCCACACCACAATTTTCAGGCAATCGAGATAATCGAACGACGCCGGTTCAACCCTTGCTTAGAACGGTTTTCGCAATTTATGGAAAATCGCGGTATTATTGCCGCTGGTTTTACACCAGCTTTCTTGCGGCCGGTTCGGTTTTATTTTTTGCTGCATTGCAGGCTGCAGTTTCGACCGCTCGCGCGAATAGTTTGCGGCGACGATGAATCGAAGGTTCGTGGCCAAAAGAACCAGCGCGGCGGTTTTTGTTGTTCGTCGCACATGGCCACCCAGTAGTATGTAAATTTTCTTCCGGTCGTTGTTTTTAACGTCGATAAAAGTTTCTCTGTCTCTCTTTCCCTCCCGCTTTGCCGACGTTCCTTTTTTTAGTAAACGAATGAAGCGGTCCGCTGTATTTAGACGTCAAACATAGACGCAGGGACACGTGACTCGTTTCGAACTTTTGAATATTGGAAGCGATATGAGGGTTCGCTGGAATCCACCACAGTGAACGTGCAACACAGTTGGAGTTTCCTTGGCGACACGGATGCTGCCATATTGGTCGTGAAAAGGTAAAATTGCACGCGTACCATGTGATTCGGAGTCACGAGGTGTTTGATGAAAAACAAGTCGATATGAAAAACTTTCTTGGGATATTTGTTTGTATGAAATTACCAGCGCTGAAATTTTTTGTAATTATACAGTTTAACGATTTTCCACAATTTTTGAGTATTTTCTTTTCTCTCGTTTTAATTTTCAACGACAAGTAAATCAAAAGGCTCCTTTCTATGATTTTAAACATCATATTCTGTAATTAAAAATGGTATTTTCTATCTGTGACAATTCTAAAATAAATGTTTCGACGCAAAAGTTCTACGAAATAAAAGAAACAATTTGCAATTCATTTTTCATAGAGTATCATAGTTAAAATAAATAGTTTCAAATATTAAAAAGTGCTGATATTGAAGGACAAGAAATTGAACATGAATTGTATCCAAAAAGAGGAAAAGTATTTGAATGAGAAGTTTAAAACTTGCAATTAGAGTAGTGTCGATCTGTTCCATATTTATGATCTGGCATGAATTATTTTTCGTGGTCAAGTACCAGTGAAAGTAGATCGTGCGCCATCATCGTATTCACCTTGATCCTTTTCAAAGCACTATGTAAACTGGAAATATAGTTAAATATAAATAAAAAAAATGTAATAAAAAAAGACTAATTTCAGACTCTCGCGATCATAAACATTTTTAATAACGATTTATTTTAAACTTTTGCTGTATACACTATACATTATTAACAAAATCGAATTATTTTATGATGCATAAAGAGCCTAAGTCCAGACGAACGATATGGAAGGTTGGAGCGTGATAAATCGTCGTTTCGCCAACCGGATAGCTAAATACGATATTCCGGACACGTGTACGTGATCGTTGTGCCGTTCATAGAGAAGAAAAACATGATAAATGATGGTTCAATCAATAGTTGCGTTTCCTTCGTCCTCGATAACGATCCTGCACGACGTGATCGAAATATCTGATAAGTCGCGAAATGGTTACAATCGTAGGAGAACGGTTATTTAATTACGAAAAGGAACACGCCAAGCATCCTCGACCGTATCAGATAGAATCGTTGGAACAGAATGGTCAATATTGAAATTCGACGTGGTTCATGTAAATAAGGATATTTCTCCTTTCCTTATCTACAACTAAATATCCGGCGTGGATGTTGATTGTTGATTGAAAGTAAAATATTTTCGAAAGACGTTTTCAGCGATTTATGAAACGTTGAGTTCGATTGCGATTTCTTAGATTGGAGTTTCGCTTTGTCAGTTTTATCAGAGCCCAGTAATATTTATTTTTATGGTAATTTGCAATGTCGGACACTTTATTATCTTTTACATTTTTTTGCTGAACAAGTTCCAAAAACCATATAAAAGAACTCTGTCGAACTTGAGCAAACTTTAATGGTTCACGTATTGTTTAGTCTGTGATTTTAAATTACAAGCAACATCAAACAGTAGATAACTTCAAATTTCATGTTTCCAAAAATTTCGCAAACGGTTAATCGCGTAGAAGCTTCTCCTCATTTTTTGCTCTAAATCGCACGTAATTGAGCTTGATTGAAATTTCTTTGTCGCAGAATGTCGAGGAACGGTGTTTGCGAATAATTATGGCAGAAATAGTGAAGTTGACGATAAAAACAATGCCATTAAGCCGGGAAGCGATGAGGAAGCACCGGGTCGATGATGATGCTCACGTACGTTAACCATAAATATTGAAAATCACTGAATATCTGTTCATTATCGAACTTGTTAATTAGAAACTGGGCGCTTATTATAGGAGAAAGATTGATTCAAATTCTAACGAGGCAGTATTTCCACGTGCAGTTTAAATTGATCGGTATCTAAAGTAGAAATCGATAGGCGCGTTTTATCCTGTTGACGATAAACCATTGATCCACTTTCACACGAAGAATTTGTAATTATTTGTTAATAAATAACGGATCGACTGTTTACCAAATAATACGATATAGTCTTTAATTGTGTTATATAGACGAGATGACGCTAAATGCTTGATAATGGGATTAAATGGATACAAAAAGAAGCAAAAGATGAATCGGAATAATTATAAAGCTTAAAATAATAAAATTTACATGGCAAGAGCGACGGAAATATTTTCATGAGCTACTGTATACCAAAAGTTCAATTTTTGTTCCCCGTTTAAGAAATTGTATACGAATCGTTCGATAAAGTAAATTGTTCGGGCGAATCCACTCTACAATTTCAATATGTGCAACAACTTCGACGTATGTTGGGAAATCGATATGGCGGCGGTCTAAAACTTCGTCAGCTCTTACTCTAGAAGTTACATGTTTATGAAACCTTGTTCAATTTCATGATTCTCGCGCAGCTTTTTTCATTCTCTTTCATTCCCCTCCGTTGTTAAAACCTCGTCTAATTAATGAAACAAAGTAATTCTTGGCTTTTACATTTGACGATGTAGCTACGAGAAACGTTTCTGAGAAGATATTTCCGGTTACTAATATTGTGTATGGAATCAAAGGGAAAATTAACTTGAAAAATGTTATAAAATCTTAAACTCGACTTTTTCATTAAAAACTGAGGAAGTTGTAGATAGGATGCTTGAACCAAAGTTGAATACCTAATCGTTTCAAGATTTCGTATACGGAAAGATTAAAGGCGGATCAGTTTCTGTTTAATTAATTTCGAAACTGCGACTCAGCCAACTTCATTATCTCTTTGAGCTTGTTCGTTATCTTTCAACGCAAAAAACCATTAATTATAAGACCTTCTAAACACTCGTGCTCCAGAGTTGCTCCTGTGAAAACGTTTGCTATTGCGGAATTATAATCGTGTTCGGGGAAAGCCTCTTGACATCGTAGCATCGGTGTCAAGAGCTCTGCCACGATACTTTATCGTTATTGAAACTCAAAGGACTTAGGTCTTTTCTGTCCTCGCATACCCTACAAACGTTCTGACGTTTTTACGCGCCTCCGACGTGAAAAAAAAGACGGGCAAATCACGAGACCGACATTTTTAGTCCCTTCGCTTCGAACACACGAGGATTCTTTTCGAGATGACATTTTCAGAAAAATATTGAAAGGTGGGCCACGCTTTTTTCGTATACAGAGAAATTAATTACGAGCTTTAGAACTCGGCATTCCGTCGAAATTAATGTTTTGATTAGAGAGTCTCTCCATAAATATTGGGTTCGTCAGGTTTCAGAGTTCTCTATGAGATAATTTTATTTATATAATACGTTTTAATAGATACAAAGGTAGGTGAAATTTTAGTCAGATATCCTTTTATCTTAATTTTTCCTCGAGTCTGTAGAGAAATACGCGATCACAACGAAACACATTAATTAGAACGATGTTTTTACATTTTATATGATAAAAATAGGAATTTGCATATATTCCTGTCTATTATACTCACTGCGATCTTGCTTTCTCTGCTCACCACCATATCACACACTTTCTAAACCTCCCTTTCTCTTTCTCTCTTTAAAATCTTTCGCACACTCTTTCACCCAGGTGCAAGTGGCGGGAGCGAATGGAAATTAACGAGTCGACCGAGATGCACCTGTAATTAGAAAGCTCCTTTCCGTACTACTTCATCGTGGTTCATTCGCCAGATACCCTCCGCCACTCTAATCCCTTCACTATGATACCGGAGTGCATTCTAATACACAATAAGTGAAATACCGTGTAACTATGGGAATCAATGGGGATGCGCTTAACCTTCGCACGAAAAATGACAATTAACCGCCGCTTCTTGCGAGTTTTTCCACAAAGCTAAAAATGTTACCCGAAAATTGAAAAGATAGGAAAACGTGGTTTTTGGTCCTTCCGGTTGGAGTTAGGTTGGGACGGTACCACCGCCGTTTGTCGAGATGTGCAATGTCGTGCCGCATGGCTTTCGAGTGTTTTTCAAATATTTCGTTTGGTTTGGCGGGTTTAGGATAAGAGAACTTTTATAAAAGAGAAGAATTCAAAGCTTCGTTCAAAGTTTCGTCTTTGCAATTTCTTTTTTTGTCCATTTATGTAATACAATTTTGTTTTATATTCGTAACGTGCTGATTTGAAACGCAATTGTAAAAATTAATTGCAACGATAGCTTATAATAAACATGATGTTATGTCTTTTGTAGGCATCGTAGGTACGTAAGATCGTGGCTGGATAGTGATAACAAATCTAATATTATTTTGTCAACGATAAAATTTTAATATTAAGGTCTAGTCTAGGACTGGCTATAAATTTCCCTCGTTTCATGCGCGAAAGGCTTGTTACGTTGCAAAAATTCCATAAATTTTCTTCCCCTACGCGCGAAAGAAAATAAAACATCGCGCCGTTTATTGGCAATGAAGCCTTCAGAATGACGCACTTCTCGCAGAAAGTTTTTATTTCAGCTATAGTAACCGTACATTCGTTACCATGTATTTTCGTTCATTGTTTTAACGATATAGATTTAAATTTCGTAACATTCCCTTTTTTATTATATCTCTATGAAGAAATTATTTTGAAATATAATGTACATTATCAAAGAAATTTCGATTACAAATTACAACGATACTATCGGAACTAAAATATATTTTTTTCTCATACTATCATATTAAGTTAGCTTATTATCCTATTATGCTATTTATTTATACTATTAAATCGTGAAAAGAAACGAAAATTTTCGCCGTTAAATGATCGAACTATTGGCAATTTACTACTTTAGATTTTCAGTAACAAACTGATTTAATTAAAGTTCCTAAAAACCAAAGTTTTTAATTTGTTACCGCATTCGTATATAAACAAACTGCACCTTTTATGCTCGCACGGTAAAAACAAACAATCTTATCGCACAAACTTATCGCGCAATTAAATTTCCTTATATTAGGTACTCGATCGAAACAAGGTTTTTTACTTGTTGGAACAATCTTGCACGCAAAACACCATTTTACAAAGCCAATGAAGGATGACTGACGAAGAAAAGAGTCGGTATTTGTTGCTCGGAACTTTTGTAAACGGAAGTAACGACGTTTAATTCATTCTGTCGTTCAGAATAACTCTATTTCAGATACACAAAGATACACAAAAGAACAACACGGGAATTTCCCTTCTGTTCCTTTCTTTTCTTCTCATTCGTCCTCTTTCCTTGCAATAGGGCGAATGTTGACGAGAAATTTAATTGAGGGAACGCACGCTGCGAAACAAATATTTTTCGCGAACCGGCTTACAAATATCGACGCGATTTTTCACGCGTAAACATGGATATGATAAATGCAAAAGTATTTTTCGCTTGAGAAACCGTCGTTCAAGCTTGAATGTAACTGATGAACGTCGTTATCTTCGCTATCAGTTGTTACTGTGACGTTTGAAACGTCACTCCCAATGTAAAAAATAACAAATTTAGAAATTTGTAAAAAAGGAGAAAGGGGCACATTAATATTCCGATATTTGAAACAACTCATTAGGATAGAAATTGTGGAATTGGTTTCATTTGCAATTTTTCTTCATTCATAGCTATAGGCCACTCGCCTCTAGAAGGAGGTCGAATATGGAACTAAAACGTCCCAAAATTTATATTATTTCATTGTAAAATAATTTGTGCTTTTTTAATTTCCATATCATTTTGGATGGGTTTATGGCGGGTTTTGTGTCTTCGTTTATTTATCTGAACGATGAAACATCGAATTTTGTGATATCTAATAATGAAAAATTGTATATTTATTTTACACAAATTTATTTTAGAACATTTCTATTCGTTTGAACGACGAAAAATATGCCCTTGGCTATAAATAATATGAAAACACGAAAGACAGGCATGGGCACGGGCGCTGCGTATTTTCTGTTAGAAACTTGTCAAGTAATTTTTAAATAAAACATTGAAAAAAATGAGATCGCTTGTGAGAAGTGGCTTTGAAATTTTAGACGCGGATTTATTAATATTTTTAAATATTTTTTTATATTTTAAATAATTATATATATATTTATATTTAATAAAATATTTTTTTCGGCATTTTTCGGTGGAATTATTTTAGAATACTTCTATTTCCGATGGATATTTAATTAATTCTATTCGTAACACAACATACTACAACGAAAAATGTTTATACCATGTTTTTTCAATTTTACCCTAATGACTACTCTTTCTTTTCGCGATTGTATAATCAATCATTTATATATTAAAACTGACAGTTGTAAGTTTCACAATTACTTCACCGCTCGTCTTTTTTAATTCCATCCAAAGATTTAATTTTTGTAATTCATTTGTTGACGTTCGTTTGTTTGTTTCTCCACCCTTATCTATTGTTCACAGATATTTTCTGAAGCTTTCATCGTTGTTAAGACAGCTATAGAATCAAATGAAACATTCGCTAAAATGTATCATCGACAAGAGAAAGATTCTTCATGAACTTGAGTAAGATTTGTTGAAGTAACTACTTCAAGAAAAACTCGACATCATTATTTATGTATAACCGTGACCTCTTTTTTTTCTTTTTTTGTCCGTGGAGAAATCCTCATGGACACTCCTCTGTTGCTAATAATCGGCAACAGCGGAGTAGTGTCGGACTCTTACCGACTAAAATTCCACGATGACCATCTTACGCGTATGACAGAAGTGCTCCAGGAACCTCTTATGAATTATCTTTCCGTTGCACCCCCCTCCCGCGTCCTCTTGCTCGAGTCAGTCCTGAAAATTCCCAGACTGTTGGATTTGGCGCTGGGAGGGGGGTATTGCTCCTAGCGCCATCCCCCCTTCTAGTCGCGGTTCGTTGTGACGGCGATGAAACGGCTCTAAGCCGACTGACCCCTATCCCCCTCCATCGCGTTATCCTACAAGAGTGAAAGCTTCTCTTTCTCTCCCTTTCTGCTCGCTCCTTTGCGAGCATAACTCGCTCGCAGAAGAGGCGGACAGCCTCATATTCCTGCGGCCCGCACTGCATCGCTTCTACGATCGTCGAGGGGCTCAATCTCTCGTCTATGACATGCCGCAGGGTCTAGCGGGACAGCTCCCACGCCGGACAAAACTCCAGCGTGTGCTGCGCCGTGTCCCTGCCCTCCCCGCAGTAGTGGAAGATGTCCGTTGTCTCCCGTCCGATTTTCATCAGGTACTCGCCGAACACGCCGTGTCCCGTGAGCACCTGGATCATACTGTAGGTGAGCGGGAGGTCGCCGCGGCTTCTCCATGTCTCCCAGTTTAGCGGTTCCTAGGTCGTTTAGGGCCGCCTGCTCGCTCGAGTCCTCTCCCGGGTCCTATACTCTCACGTGAATTGCGGATCGAACGTCCACTGGCTGTCGATGACGAGACTCAGGTATTTCATCCGCGATCCCACCCTGACGGTTTCACCTGCCATGTTTATGCTCAGACCGAGCGGAGGAATCCCCCGCTTTTCCTTGTCGTAGAACCAGATGGCCTCCGACTTCGAGGGGCGGCCCTCAGGCTCAGTCCGCGCACAGCACGAGTCACGCAGGCCGTTGCAATTTCGCCGATGCGCACAGCTCTTCTTCCGTGACTTCCCAGTCATCTGTCCATTCCACCGTCCAGGTTGTTTCCCGCGACTGTTCTGCCGCACTGTCCTCTTGCGAGGAGTAGAGCGTCCCAATGATCTGCAGGCCCCTTTGCGCGAAGTTTTCGTGTCACCGTCCTGTATGACCTCCCCCATGGGTCAGACTCGACTGCTTCGACCAGTTGCGATCAAGCACGGTTCTTCGCGTTCTTGATCCCCTTCTGTAGCGATCGCCGTAGCACGCGGTACGCTCAGTAGCGCAGAGAGACTTCTTCCTCGTCGCGACGTCGCCAGCGGCGGGCCATCAGGTTCGTCGCGGCGTCGCCAGCGGCGGGCCATCAGGTACCGTCTTCGGGCCCGGATGCGTCAGCTCCGCCATGTCGAGAGTCCACCAATACACGGCTCTGCTTCGCCTGGCGTCCAGTGTGGTTCGCGGCATGGACGTGTCACATATTGCCGTCATGTCTCGGCGGAGGTTCTCGGCCTCCTCTTCCACGCTTGTTTCCGTCGGCGTCGTTGAGGCCTCCCAGTTCC
>NT_176779.1:473005-473179 GCF_000188095.3 Bombus impatiens | reverse complement strand
TCCACCACGCCTCCGAGCGTGCGCTCGCTCTTCTCGGCGGGCCGCGACCATCACTCACGGCCACCGTTCCAGGTCCAAGTGTGTCTTTCACCTCCATGAATATGTAGAGGTGGACCGAGAGTGTCTCGATCCCCTCGGCCACTCTCTTCCCTGCGGCAGCAAGCCTTTTTCGTT
>NT_176779.1:411247-472896 GCF_000188095.3 Bombus impatiens | reverse complement strand
ATCCTGTGTACCGATGGTGCTCCGAGCGTCTCGCAAAGCTGGTATTTCGCAGCAGTGCATGCTTTGGCTTGATGTCCGGAGTCGCCACATCTGTAGCACAGGTGCCGCCTGTCCTTCTTGGAGGTGCATGTCTTGCTTATGTGCCCAATCTCCGAGCACCTGTAATATTGCAGAGGTCTTCGCTCGATGGCTTCGACCTTCGCTATCGACCAACCTATAGCGATCTTGCCAGCCTGGACCAGTTTCCTCACTGCACTGGCCGGGCCTCGTACCCACACGAAACCAAAACCGTTTCGAGCGAAGCGGATCTCTCCGCCCTGCACCGCTCTCCTTCGCCAAGGTATTCCTGATTTCCTCCTTGGTGGCCGAAATGTCTATTCTGGTCACCCTTGCTTCCGCAGCTCGGAAGGGTGTCGCCACGCGGACCTTGCTCGGATCCAGGGTCAGCCGTGCTGCGAGCGCAGCGGCCTTCCCCCTCTTCTTGTCCTTGGAGACCTCCGGAACGACGCCTCCGGTCATAGTTTCAGGCATCCTTATCGCGTTGATGCCGACCTCGGCAAAAGAGACGCTGTTCTTGACCGCGGCTAACACCTCCGCGTAGGATTGGCCCGATCTATCCAACCTTGATCACCTCAGAAGCTCGACGGATCAGTTCCGCTCCTATGTCCGCCGTAGTAGATGTTCTCATCTCTTCGGCCAGGTCTGTGGGGAGCTCGGGAGACCCGCCTGCCTTCCTTTTCTTTGTGCGGGGCGTTTCGACGGCGGGGATCTTCTCTTCCTCCGTCGTTTCCTCAATCCGTAGGTTCCTCCTCAAAAGGGACCGCCTTCCTCATACTTCTGGTGTTGACGTGTGTCGGCTCAATAGCCAACTCCGCTTCGCCCCTTCCTCACATGGTTTCATGCACCTCTTTATCCTTCCTCGCAGTTGTGTCCTTTTTCCTCATTGGGCGCGCAAAATGGCACTTATGCCCGCACTTTTCACTGCCACCAGTATGTATATCCGTGACCTGAAGACTGGTATTACGCAGAAATATTCTAAATAAGGAGAGGTGCATATTATTGTACTCTTCAATGTACATTATGTTTTGGGTTTCAAGGTCTAGGAACAAAGGAATTAATAAACAAATGTCTATTTATGTTCCTGTTATGTTTATGTTACGATTGTAGCCTCTAGCTAAAGCTATAAAGTTAACTTTTTTGTTAATGTCCTTTTGCTATAAATATATGAACGTGCTCTCTATCGATTCCATTGTATTGTAACGCTAAGAGAGTAAGGATCTGAATCAACATAAACTTATACTTATACATTATACTTATACCTTTAATTATTTCAATATATTTTTCTATTCTCAAATTCATCCACTCCTTCAATCAGTCAACCTCAACCTCAACCTCAACAAGATTAAACTCTGAGTTTTATGCAATTTCTCTCGTGTCAATATGTATTGAAGATGTATCATACAGTGAATCGCGAATTATGTTCAGACTGATTTTACGAATACAATAGGAAAACTAAACAACTACATCTTTAATATCTTTTTCAATTTTAAAACGGCTTGGTAACGTAAATTAAGTAAAAGAAATAAGTTATTTCGTTAATGCATAATAAATAATTCTTGATGTAGTACTAGGCTTTTCACTGCATAACATTAAGGTTTTCCGTAAATACGTGATGTCATCAACTTTTAACATTAGTTTTTCGAACAACGTTTAACATAAAATTAAAAGGGCGAGAGAAATACCTCGACAAAATGTCTACTTTCACAAACGATCGTAATTATATTAAAGATTATATTCACAGATTGCGTCAACCTGTGTCTATTTTTCATATTTAAATAATTTTCAATGTGCCATATTAAAATACCACTTACGTATTTATCGCGTGTTTTCTTCTGTAATCTTTCTTTGATCACCTGTAAAATAAACGGTGTAAAAATTACAGGCAAACATGCATAACTGTTAAATGCGAGTAATTTGGTCGTGAAAGGGTTACGAGAGCAAGGTTACATTTGGTTGAAATGGAAATTGAACCATCGCAGTCCATTAATAAATACGTCAAAGTTGATCAACCCCGTTTGGTTTGAAAGCGTTACGTCCAGGTAGGCTGGTTGCGTTGAAAACGATCATGAACGATATCGTTGCGACACGATCGCTGGCCATTAATATTATTATTCTCGGTCGTTGGCAAAATAATTGGGAACAAACGGCGAACGGACAGCAGGTGCATGGCTCCGACTGACACCTGATACGTTAATGAACATTCAATTGTCCAATAAAAAAGCCACCGCCATTATTTCGTCGGTGCAGTAAATGCCAATTTAAATGGAATCGAATGTTGCGCCGTGCCGTTTCGCAAGTTCACGTCCTCGATATTTTTCCTCGTTTCCTTTTTTCCCTTTCTACTCTTTTGTTCGTTTTTCCATTTCCTTTCTACCTTTTCTCCCTTTTTCGTTTTTACAACGTCGATTTATCAACGAGCCGCAGGAATAAATAATTGCCACGATTTCGATAATCGACCCGCTGGGGATCGGGTGGAAACGTCGAATGAATTTCGAAGGTGTGCGCGGGAAAACATTTTCGTTCACGGAAATTAAGTGAAATTTATCGAACGTAAAAACTATCTCGTACGGTAATCAGTTTCGATAAAAGTTGCATAATAAATTCTATTTATTATACAATTTCCGAAACGAATGTTTTATATTTGTAGAAATCATTGGACTAAATTACAAGTTACATAAGATACAGATATATCGTTGGTATACTTTATGAGGATATTAACAAAAGTAGTATCGATTCATTGATATTATTGGTAAATTACTGCGCAAGTTCTCGATTAATGAAACCAACATGTGGTAATACAAAATATCTCAACACTGTAGTTTTACTCGTGAAGGAAGAAAAAGGAGAAAAAGGAAGAAAATTTTTGTTCAATCGCTTAATAAGCATATTATAGCTACATTAGGGTATCGTTTTCTGCATCGTGTCGTGTCTATGGAATTGCATTATGCAAAACCAATTTTCCGTGTCAATGCGAGGAGAAATGAGAGACCTTGTCAGCACTCGCTTTGATATTAATTATCGCCGCTATAATTAATAATCCCTTCATTAATACAATTAATAACTTAGGAGGCGAGCTCTTTGTCAGTTGGCAAAGAACGCTACGCAGCCGCGTTGTCCTTTTTCCAAAATTGAATATTTTTTTCTTCTCGCTGGTCGCGGATCGAACGTTGGTCGTACGTTACAAAAAACTATTTGCCAGTAAAAAGGAAACGAACGGATTTCTAAAGGAGATCCATTTCGCTTCAGATTTTATGAATATTGCCGGTCGCAACATCAACCGATTTCATGTCCGTCATGAAACCGCACTGAGTCTCAGCGTTTTTAAAAACGTTTAGTTTCGATTGCTTTATATGGTGACACAATAAATTTTAAGAAGCATTTAAAGCTATCCGGGAAATCGTCCGTGTACGATGGCTGGATATTGCGTTTCTTGCAGCGATTAACGACTTAAATACGTGGCTATGCTTTATAGTTGATCCATATTCCCGATAAATGTTACTGCAGTGCGTTCACGGTTGTTTTGATACGCCAAATAAATGTCGGTATATATTAAGTTATCATAAATCTCATATTATCCGCGCAATCTTTTATTCTTTTACGAGCCAATTAGAATTTAAAATGCAATTAGTCTCAGTTTAATTTGTAAGATAGAGACAATAAAAAAATGTTTGAAATTATGACGCTGTCTGTAACGATAGGTTAAAAGTTTATTAACATAATATGTATAAATTGAAACAAAGTTTGGTGATGAATCATTATCGGTGTTGGGAATAAAGGATCGTTCGAATAAACTTTGATCGTTTTTAACCTCGACATCTGGGTTTCGATCGTGGAATAAAATGCGAGATGAAAAATTCAACATCGTTCCATGAAATATGTTCTGTGACATACTTATTGAGTATAAATCGTTATATTATATATAATCAAAAAAAATATCATATTTGACATTTTCATCAGCAAAAACTGAAATACAATTGCAGCCATTTTTGGTGACAGCCTACGCTCAGAAACCGCCGTCCTTTTTCCCTAAAAATAATACGGTTGGACAAGCTCCATGAATGTGTTCCTCGTAAAAAAGAAAATCCGACACACCGTTCGATTGAACGTTCATTCATCGAACAAACACGCCTCGATTCGTACACGTGAACGAATAATCAACGCGCGTATCTAACACACGCGAAAATTGAAATTGGAAACAAGGGAAGATGATGAATCGTCGAGGCGACGAGACGCGAAAAGACATTTGAGCCAGGCGCTAGCCATTTTCAACAAATTTTTACGTCTGCAAATTTTACTTTCTAATTTACAATTAATAGATTAACACTTCTAAAATAACGTTTCTTCGAGTTCCACGACTATCGTATACCCGACTAATAAAATTGAGAAATTTCGTTAAACGCAGAATTCGTTAATTTGACTTCTAACTTCTTACTTCTATCGACAGAAAGCAACTTACGCGTACGTACGCGTGAAAATGTAACGACACGGTGCGAAGATTACGGAGCTACATTTCTATGGATGTTGGAAACGACAGCTCGATAATTTCATCGAGTCACGCTTTAATTACCTTCGATAATGTCTTCGCGACGTAATTGTAGGAGTTCTGTACAGATTTTATGGCGTTTGACGAGACGACGAGCTCTTTTATTAACTCGATGTTTAATAGGGATTGGAAATTAGCGGACCGTGAATGAGGGGTTTTATGGGGACTAGGTTCCTGTGCTTTGTAGAAGTTGCTTCGGCGAACACAGCAGACATAAACGGATCTTGTAATTATGCGAATTAAATACAGCGTGCTGGATTCGTTTGATAGAGTGCATCGAATGTTTCGAAGCGAGAAGTGTTGGTCTATGGAATGATTCTCGTTAGAAAAGTTCAGGTTTCCGAATGAAGCAGAAGAACTGTGTTTCCGGAATTGAATTCCAGAAGAATTGAAGAGTTCAAACGATGTGAGTAGCAGAGACGGGAAACACGTTTTCCTTAATCTTTCCCACTTGCGCCATTCAAGGATGGAGAGCTCGCTTAAAATGATACAACAACTCTGTAATATTATTTTGAGTTAACATATATGAGAGTAGTTACACAAAATATATATCGAGGCGTTAAGGATATGTATTCTATTTCAAATGATAAAAATTTCGCTGATCGTGTTATGATGGAAAGCAAGAGAAAAGAAAAATTCATAGAAGCATCCATGAATGTTGCACTAACACTACGAAAACGGCAGAACAAGAAAGCTTCATAAGACGACTGCAAAAGATTTCACGTTTTATCTTCTAAGTGGATATTAATTCGGTTGTATCATTTCTGGATCGGGGAACAGCAGTTGCAGTTACAATAACTGAAGTTGCACGGAATCTGCAGGAAAAGTAACTACTGGTCTCCTTCATAGGGATACGGTAGCGATTTATACGATTCTTTGACATTTATGTGAAAACGTGCGGGAAGAAATTATTACCAACCCTCGAAACCCTTGTCCACTCCGTTAAGTTGCGTTGTCTTGAGAATTCATTTTTATCTTTAGCCAAGTGCACGCGTACCACAGTTCGAGCGTTGTATTTTTTACGTTTAATGTCTCGGAATGCCAACGCTGCTAGCGGTGGTAAATTATAGGATCTTAACCCGGAGACGGTACATAAAGAGAGAATTTTGTGGCTAAGTATTTTTCACGCGGTCTTTGGGTTAAAATAGCTGTGACGTTCTGTGGTGAATTGCGGCCACACTTTCGTATAAAAAGAATCCTCGCGTTATTTCGTTGGCATAAATATCGAGCAATAAATAAAGCGATAAACAAGTAATAAATATCGAGCAATAGTTTCCTGTATTTTATTTCGAACTCTACTACTAGCGTAAATTTCACATCCTTCATGATCTGGCAGAAAACAAAAATTTACTCTAAAGCATAAATATAATAGTAAATAATAATCGGTGCAAAAGCTGTAAATATGTTTGCAAGAAACTACCTCGTCAAAGCTCAACAAACAGAGAAAGGTCATGGGCAGAAGATAATTTAACATTCCTTCGTTTACTCAATTACTCATTTAACTTGTACCTTTTAGCAAATAACAGATTAATCAGCGTTCTCATTTCTCAGTTCCAAAAGTGTGAAATCGTTAAATACGTATCTGTGTACATGAATTCGCAAATTGAATTTCCTTAAATATTTTTCAAAATTCAATGCAAACAATTATACGCTATGACAAATAAACTAATAATTGAGCAGCAGGACGATACGTTGTAATAAAAATACCAAAATCTGTGGAAAGATCGAATTTGAACGCATGATGCCAAATAACGAAACAAAGAAGAATCTGAAAAATCGATGCTGCTTATATGTTTTCACGATTCTCCCACGAGTCTTTATGCGAAAGAAAAGAAACGGATTTTCCTTGATTCGACAATTGCAAGCTCCTTCGGGAGAGATATCTGCTTCTCTAAACAGAGCTTCGTCGATCGTCTACGATAATATCTCGATCAAAACAACTTTTCCAACCAACTTTCGAACTGTTTCGTTCGCGACAGCAAAGCGAAGTCAGCCTCTCCGACGAACACCTATTAATTTAGGCTCCGTTCCCTTTCTCGTCCGTTTGGCTACATCGTTTTTCCTCGTCGACGAACGCGGTTCCGCTCTGCAAGATTGGTCAAAGCGCTCGATTGACCCAGATCGTACGAGAGGAAATCAAAATCCCACGAAAAATCCTTTCCTTTCGATGCGCACGGGGCACTCCGTGCCACGACGCTTCGGCTTTGTAGGCGGAACTTTGATTGCTGTGTAATTAAGGTCAACGACTGTTTTAACTCGTCGCCTCTCTTTTTCTCTCGTTATTTTTATCCTCTTCGCTTTTTCTCCCTGTCCCTTTCGCCTTCCTCTCACCCAGATTATTTCTGATTTTTTGCCAACGGGTCGGATTCATTTGAAAACGAGGAATTTTTGATTTCGCGATTATTCGCAAAGTGAATCTTTATTTGTATCGAATGAAAATTGTGATCGGTCAATTTTAACAATTCTGGTTATTCCTTATCAGGTATGTTACTTATTAATGGAAAAATAGATTTGAATGTAATTAAGAGTATAATTAGGAAACTCTACAAATAAGATTAGGAGCTGCTTCATTTCGGATCTCTATGTGATTTATGTAATTTTTCTTTATTTGCCACTGTGCTCCATTTATAAAAGTGTTACAAATTTGAAACAATCGTATTTCTAGAAATTCTAAAATCGATAAATTTCTCCATAAATCGAAATAGATCGATACAAAACGTAAATAAGAAACAAAATCGAACAACTTAAACTTCTCTGACGTTTGAATTTTGGGCGACCGAAAGGAACTGCGGTGAAAGGAAACACCAGGGTTTCTAATGTCTTATCGACTAGAACGATCCTTAACCGGTCGAAAGAAAAACTAACGGCCATCCACAGATTCGTAACGACCAAAGAACTTGGTCTGTTCCATTAGCCCTGATTGGTCAGTTTATTCACTGGAATCGGCTATTCTGCCGGTGCGAGCGGTGATTTGTCCCAAAGCGAGAAAAATCTAGTCTCGTGGGGAGCTACAGCTAAGTGAAAAGGGACGTAAAATGACGAGCAACCGGCAAATCGAAGGCCAATCGTTCCGCTTGGACAATGCGACGACCAGACCTCGGAAGAAACGACGAGATGCTCGAAATCCCTTCTTATTTTATGTGTCCTCTTCATAGAATTCGGTTAGACACACGGTCTCAAAATTGTTTCCATTACCTTGTTGCGATTGGAAGGGTGAAATCGATCGTGGTCTGGTTTGATAGGTCGGAGAAATTGTTTAGTGAAAGCACCGACGGAACTGTTGACTAATACATCACGTTATCTCTAATGTAGCTAGATTAGAGCTTAGTACAAAATTTTTCATATATTGCGATATATAATATCAAATATTTCACATACTTCGTTAGCTTTCTATAAAAAATTTGACATGAAATTACTACAATAGATATAGTAACTTATTGATCTTAGAGTAAGGACAGTAATGATGTTTTATTTAGAGTTTAGTGTAGTTTAATAAGCGATACCCAATAACAAAAGGACCGATTACAATATCGTTGTACATCTTATTATCATACTATCCCGCTCCTCCACTCGCACTCTCTGACTTCTCGATTCACACTCCGTGACCTCTCAACTCACACTGCGCTTCTCAACTAACATTCTGGCCGTTGTAGCATCTCTTTTGTCTTTTGCTAGGCCCACCACACACGTGTTCCGCAGACACTCGCGACCAGGGTCACGTAGGCCCTTTCTACGAAACTATGCACTTGAAAAGACGAAGACACATTGATAGACCCGACGGCACCTCGACTCTCGCGACATTGTTCATGGTTAACTCGATGTTTCTTAGGCCCTTTTCCCCGATACTATATAGATTTAACAAGCTTTCATTTCCAATGGTGTCATATTAAATCAGAACATTGACCAAAGAGGATTTGTCATATTTTTCTTCTTGTGATCCGCCTATTCAATACATATAGTTCATTCATCAACATTCAAGTACATGTAGACTGTAAACTTTCGTGACTCTGTCTGAAACTATATGATGAGTACGAATAATTGAACTGATTAAAACCTAATAACCATAATTCTTTCCATCGTTTCTTCCATACCGCCCGACTTCTTCACTAACGGCCCATCTTGCAACCATCAAACCTCATCTATCTGATAATATTATTTACTATACACCCTGCGAATGCAGAAACAACCCTCGAGGACACTTCAGAATCCGTAATATCCACATCCCGTGTGCGCAATTCCTCAAAATCTCTGTACCCGTGAACGATCCGTTAGAAGGGATTCGAACACGCGACATCCGGCCGCACAAAGCATCCCTACGGATCACAAGGATCTTATCAGTCGCTGTAACGGTGTAAAATCATTAAGCATGCTTCCTCTGTGCAACCATCAGCTAGAACATTCCAGACATTATGCGACGAGCCGTAGACGACATTCCTCGGCATCATCGAATTCGACGCGAAGCCAAGAACTTGGACTAATTCGACGAAGAATTCTGCTGATCGGTGCAAACGCTCCGAGTCACTGTAAAGAGTTCCAACCTCTTCGCCCTTCTTTCTCTCTCTCTCTCTCTCTCCTTGTCTTTCGTTCTTTTTCTCGCTTCTTCTTACTTCGTTTTCGTTTCTCTGTCTTCTCTCTTCTGACTTCTTTCGCTTGGGTCAGGCGGCACTCGAACATTGTCATTGTTTCGCGGAACAAAGGAGCTCCGAAAGGAATTTCATTGGACGTCCGTTGATTACGAATCGAATTGTAAGAGATACAGACCTCGCGTCCAACTTGGATTCTTTGATTAATCCACGCTGAATCCTTCGCAGCTACGCCTGAAAATGACCAGGCATTGTCAAACTATTGAATCGGCTCTTTGGTTGGATGCACGCTGCAAAGAAATCGGGTTTACGAACAACTCTGTGTTGCGACGATCCTGGACGAAAATAGAAGAGAGAATAGGAATTTGGAAGTTCCGTTCTATTATTGTTGCTGATACCATGATGTGTTTTGCAGTTTTATAAGAAGCTCCCCATGCTAAAGCATCGGGTTGGGAAAATTGAAGAAATTGTAATAAGAACTACCCGTGTCCATGTTTGACTTTCTCTGAAAGAAAGAATAATCTGGCATCCTGTTCGACTTCAAGCTTTTTTAATAATGTACAATAAAATGTTGAAATTTAATTAAAGATAATTTATATTATTTGATTCATAAATGTTGATTCAGACGAATGATTTCGTTCGTATTTAAATAAAAAATCACAGAAGAATAAAAAAAAACAGATTTTTAACGGTATGACCTATTTGAAACCGGTTGGAAGATTCTAATTCCAATGTACTCTATACAAATCAATCCTGGAATTTAGTTTTTAAGATGTCACAATTGTACGCTGGTAATGAATTTTCCAACATAATATTCTCGTATTCGCTATTAAAAGTTATTCTGTCAAGCGACAAATTGGACGCTTACTGTTGTTATGTCGTATGAATACGTGTCTTGCCACACTGTGTCGCAACTCCATCACACGTGATAAATACATTGCTAGATACTCTACCTATAGCGCATATAAATTATGCGAAGACATACATATGTATATACGTACGTACGTTTCTAGCACCTCGCTGTAAAATATGCCATTAGTGGAAAATGAAATAATTCGGCGACTGGTACATGGCATACTCGCGTTAGATAATTATTGGTTCAACAAAAATTAAACACGCATCATTTTAGACTTTTTCATTCAATAACAAAGATGACGTAATTGCTATTGTTCTTTTGTCTAGTAACTTCAATACTTGTAACTTTATTTCCAGCTGCGTTCTAAATTGTCTTAATATAATCATGGCTTATATTTGTGTCTCGTTATAGTACTAATGAAATTTCAGAATGCTTTTGTTGAAGTAATTACTTCTAGGAAAACTCTACATAATTTCGTTTGTTTACCCGTTACCTGGACCCGCTACGAAGAAAATAGAATTTAGTGAAGTAAATAAAAATTATAAAAGAAGAGGTCTATATTATTGTGCCCTTGAATATCAATGTTGTTTTGTGTTACAAGGTCTAGAAACAAAGAGCTATAAGTAGATTTTTATTTCTGTCTCTTGTAACTTTCAGCTACAGTTACACACCAAGGTTAATTTTTTTGGCAATGTTCTTTGCTGTAAATGTGTCAACGTGCTCCCTATCGCCTTCAATTGTACTACTGCTTTAATTGTAACACTGCTAGAGTGAGGATCTGGATCAGCATGCACTATACTTATACTTACTTCAATATATATTTCTATTGCAAATTCATTCTTCCTCTCTTAGATGACCTCAACAGCTTTATATGACGCATACGATATTATATACAGGGTGGTTGGTAACTGGTGATACAAGCGGAAAGGGGGTGATTCTACGCGAAAAAAGAAGTCGAAAATATAGAATAAAAATTTTTCGTTTGAGGCTTTGTTTTCGAGAAAATCGACTTTGAATTTTCGCTCCGTACGCGTGCACTTTATCACATCTCGTTATAACGGATCTCACTGTAGATCGTTGTCTCGATGGAAAAATTAAAAAAAAAATTTTTTTATTCTATATTTTCGACTTCTTTTTTCGCGTAGAATCACCCCCTTTCCGCTTGTACCACCAGTTACCAACCACCCTGTATACATAAAAGTTTTCTATAATAAATGTTCAAACGTGATTGCATGAGTCACTATATATGTAACAGAACTTAGGAATAGAAACAGCATGAAATAAATTGCGAAGTGGCGTCAACTATTCGGATATCGAAATCGATGTTAAACGAGCGTTTTCCGCCGATCGCGTCTTTTGTTGTCAATCCGTCGACCTGTTTCTTATCCAATTAATCCAAAGAGCAAGCATCGGGCTGCATCGTCGCGTTTCATCCTGCAGCAGAGAGTTAAACCAGTCATGGGGGAATACCGCAAACAAGGTACACAGCCTTTGTTATAATGGCTCTGCTTCCTCTAAACCGTATGCATTTGCTACGTCTTTGAGAGGTAAACGATATATAGAAAACATTATAGGTCGGCGAAAATAAGACGATCGATGAAACCGCTGGAAATTTTCTTTCTTCTCCTTCCATGAACGAAGAAGTCTTCTTATCGGTTTTAGCGATCGTTAATGCTTCTCCCAGAACGACGGAAGAAGTCTGGAACTACTTATTTCCTCCGGTAGCCGCGATATAAGTCGGCCGGAGATCGGAAAGTCATATTGTACCGATCGCCGAGACATTTGCGAAATCCAGCCGCGTGCTTGTTTTCCTTTTGTTTGAATTGCTACCGCTTTTTGGCCCATCGTTTCTGTCTGCGTTTCCACGTTTTTTTGCTTCGCTGTGAGAAATCATCCCGGGAGGAACGCTGCGTTTTCAGTACCGTAATTTTGTTTGCTCCAAGTTAAGCCCACCGGAAATTGTTGATAGAGAAATCGTTTCGCTACGTTTTCATGCATATGCGGGAGCAAGAATGTGCGTGATTTGATAGCCGAAATTTGCGAATTGACTCGATAGCCGAATGTAGTCCGTCTTTGAGAATGGTAGCGTATTTGCTGAATTATTTCATAAACAAGAATCTGAACTCTGATCGTTTTATTTTTTTTAGTAGAAGTCAAAGTCGTATTAGAAATGATTATATAATAATTTTCTATATAAATTACACATACAAAATTTTAACAGTGTTCGCGTCGTATAAACGATACCATATATCATCCTGCTCTACTTACTCACTTGAATTCTTATGTTTTATTCGTTTAATTAGCATGCTTATTTGTTTTGTACCTTTTTTCCTTCGTTTGTAATATATTTACAGAAATTTGACCCGTAAATCAGAAGCTGATGAATTTTTTTAATACATCATAACAGAATATTAAATTTTTTCTCATTGCTGATTATTTAATGTATTATCAATTTAATTGTAAAATCAATTCGTAATCATATGCGAATATAGGATACATCTGACAAATTTCCGATCGTTTCAAAGTTTTTCCAAATTTTTAAACCAATTAAGGCTACATTTTGTCGATTACATCTCTGTAGTTATTTATTTCTCTGGATCTCTAATTTGGGACAATTGAACAGTGTGAACGCTCGGAACGGAAAGGGGGTAGCTCAGAGATGTGTGATTGGATAAATGTCGAAAACAAATAGGATGATTCCATTTAGAAAAGAGAGGAGGTAGAAACAAGTATGGGAAAGGGAGGTAGAGTGAGAACACTTCTCAGCACGACCATTGTTCAACATGCGTTCATTTTAATTGAAAGGATACATGGTGCACACGAAACCTAACAAACGGCACGTGTCATCGCGCCAGCTTCAATATTTGCGCTCTAGCACATAGCCGCTGAGATTGAAATGAATTGAATGAATGCTGGGACGCTGCTAAAAACAACAAGGTACTGTGCAAATATATAGAAATACGAAAAGTATAACGACGACACTTGTGTTCAGTTGTTGGCAGTTGTAAACAAGTGTGACGAGTAATACCACTAGCTGTCGAGAGATATGGTTGTCGAGCGCCTTTCGATAACAATACACTAAGCATGCCGCATTTCACTCAGGCGTGTGGATTTTTATATTTTTATTACAACTTCCCAAACAAGCATTCGCGAATCGATCTATGCTACATACATGACATTCTTTCATATTTCTACCCATAGAAAGCTATGATCGTTTCACGAAAACAAATCTAGGATTCTCCTTCAGCTTTGATAAAATCGAAGTAACAGTGACCACAAGAGGCGGTCGCACGCAAATTGTGAACACAAAGAAGAATTTCAACATGTAACAAGAGAGAAACGTTTCTCGCTACTAGTTGCGAGAAGTATAATAAATTATAATTATATACTGGGAATTATTATTTTCATGTATGAAGTTATATAAATTTTCATTACGAAGCTCGATATTGCGGGAGACAATAAGCTCATAAGTTCTCTGAAAAGAAAGCGTATCGCTATCGGGAACTCGTTTCGTTTTCTCAAATCTCGAAAGTCGCGCACGAAATTCCTGGCGCGAACTCGCAATGGCGAAAAGATTGTAAGGATGCTGTGAATGTCGAAGAAACGGCAAGTGTTGGCAACAAAAAATTCGCCCAGGATTCCGGTGGAAAAAGCGTGCAATGCGGTCTAAATATTTGCTCGAATCGCAATTGTCGTTAGAGGGTAGGGTGATGGAAAAAGTATGTGGTGCGCGCGGAATACACGCATTCTTTGGCTGGGTTGGCTGTTTTAATTGAAACGGCGCGAAAGGAGGCGTGGTCGGCGGCAAAAACACCGGCACGCGGCAATATTTGCAGCGAAGTGTAGAAATTGGAACGACTCGCCCTGAAGAATGGCGTCATTTTGTTTGGCCGGCTTTGTTCGCGCCGTTTACCCGTTTCCCGACGTTGCCCAAGCATCCGACCGATCGATCCCCGTCGAATACGAATAAATCCGATTCCGTCCTCCGGTTATTCGATGCTAAATACTCCGACGATTGTTCCACATGCATTACTCTTCGTCTATAGAACGTGTGAGATTCCATTAAATGCGATTTTCGAATATCGATCGATTTTTCACAAACGATCGCTTCTCTAGTCGTTTCCTAAATTCGTTAAGCTTTTCTTCAAAGTATCGGAAACACGAATCGTTTCAATGTAAAGTGACTGCAAAAAATACTTGCGTATCATTGTATTTATTATAGCATTTACATACTGCGGCAAAGCCTGCCATATGTTTCTCTGTAGTGTTAAATTAGTAGTCAATATTCGTTTCGATAGTCAACTTTATTGTCTGAGATTTGGTTAAATTGGAACGCTATTATTAAGTGGAAGGATCAAAAACAGTGAATAGGAGAAAAGGAGCAATCAGTATTTCATTTTTCGTCTTTATAGTTCGTTTGACTACTGTGCAAACGAAACACACGTTCGAATATTCTTTATCTTTAACACTAATGCTGTTACATCTATATAGCTTAAGTATAAGTATATATTACATGTAAATAATCTGTGGCGACAAGGACTATGGAACTTTCGAACGGCTCCGTGATACAAAGCGCTACGCTACGCCGTCAAAACGCAACACGACGTACTCAATCTGTCATCGATATCTTCACGCTCCTTCCGCCGAATTTCTCGGAAGGGCATACACGCGCCAGCCACGGCGGCACTTATAATGAACGCACGCCAGTGGGGATATCGATAGGCAACGAAGAAAAGAATCAGTTCGGTCGGAAAAATAAGCACATTCGACCACGAGCCGCGAGACGCGAAAGACGAAAGAAAACGGGTACACTATTATCGAGAAATCGACCGAACGACGCTATTATTTATCGGCGTTAAGTATCAACCGATGTTAACTGCTAATTGTCATTTGTTGTTATCTGGTTTAATAAACGTTAACGGTTAAATATAACCTAGTGTACTTCAGTACCTATTACACCATTCCACCTCAAATCCTAATGTTAATCCTTCGTATTTCAAATTACATTATACATTTTATCGTGACTTACTGTTTCTTCGTATACATATTTGCATTATATGTTGTAATATTACTTAGATATAATAATAGTTAAAATTCGTAGGAAATCGTTATATAGATTAATAATACAAGTTAGTTTGATGACAGAAAATTTTGTTTCCGACCATTTCATGTGCACTTGGTACTGGCTGGGGAGTATGAACAAATTAGATTTTCGAAATTTATTTCGTTACAACCTCTTCTTTTTCCCTGTGTTCCTATTTCATAGGTTCCCACTAAAAAAAAGTGTCGTGCCTCTGTGTGCATACAATAATGAAATTGTGAAAATTTAATTTCCATCCGTAGCTGAATTTACGTCGAAATTTCTTTCGCCTGTCATCTGTCGTCTAAAATGCATTTTTATACCATAAAATGAACATTATTCGACAAATACATCCTAGCTCTATTCGCGAGTGTTTACGTTAACAGTTGAAAGATTTGAATACTAAAGAAAACCAATAAAAACCAAAGAAAACCAAATAGAAAGACAATTTTAACTGGGCTGTATTACAAACTGAAGAACCAGCTTTTAATTGGTGTCAATGAATTTAATTGTATCATACAAATAATTTTATCAATAAATAAACTCCACCAGTCTTTCAAAAGAATTCATTCTTCGCTAACTAGGAACCAAAATTATTAAAATGTGTGAAAAATGCAAAACAACGATGATTTCCAAAAATATTGTTACAAACATCGTATCTCTCGAAAATTCATGAATGTCAATGATTTGAAGTAAGAAATTTATTCTCCTGGAAATTAAAGTATACCTAACTAAAGGATACCTTTAAAGATAATTAAGAACATTTTCAAGTTGCTACAAATCTCTTCGAACAAACTGAACTGGTGTTCAATGAATAGTCGCCGAATACATTGATTCTGCCACAAGCCACGCGTCAAAGGGGATCGCGTCGAGGAACATAAGGAACGTTGGAAAATCGAAAAGGACGAAGGAAAGGCAAAACCAAACTGCCTGAATTCCGGCGATGTGGCCGGGCACCATTTGCCGGTACGACACATCCGAAGATTCGTGGAGGCAAAACTAAGTTGTTGAAACTCGCTTGGCAGTCGTCAAAGCGGCGCGACATCGAGGCAAGTGACATGGTAGCGCAATGTGGAGGGATTAGCACAGGTTCTCGTGGCAGTTTCGTGACCGACTGGCACCAGCCACCGCAGGATCTAATTGTGTGCCCTGTATTTCTAACCCACACACACGCGCACACTCGTGTACACATACACGCGTGCATTGCATATCGTGTAATCCACGGAATGATTTGTATTCAAAGCTCGCCAAGGAGATAACGTAACGTCGCGATACCAGCTATTCTAATTGACTGGTTGTGTGCTTTTTGCTGTCCGTGCTCTGATACGTCGCTTTTCTAGAGTTGCAGTTCGCGTTTTCGTGGTCTTCCAAATAGTTTCGAAGGAGGTATATGCATATTCGAAGTAGAATTGTATATTCCTTAGCACATGCCATACCAACGTGGGAAATTAACGTTGTGTAATTTATGGTTAAGCGAAAGAAAGAGCCGCACATATGAAATGAAAACCAAATGAATGAAATTCATATCATGTGAAAAGCGTTCGTATCTTTCGTTGCGTTAATATAACGTTACAAAATAAATCTGCAACATTTCCTTCCTTAAACCAACAAACATTAAAGAAGCAGTAAACAAGCTACGCTTCTAGAACTCTGATTATTTATTCATTACTAATGAACTTTCTTCTTTGTGTTATTTCTTCATGAATAATTAAAACTTCCATTTGATCGGAAAATATTTATTCCGACAATAAATAGATTTCTACGTTATTGGATAAAGCTGCACAAAGTACGAATTTCCTATTAAAAGGAGGGGAAGATTAAGAGAATTTTATTTCACGTTTTTAATTTGCTTTCCCCTGTCAAAAAAAGGAGTATGATCGAATTACCTGTCGGTATCCTTTATAATTATCTTTCTTTCATCTCTTGTATCACTGGGGAACTACAATTATTAAAAGAATCGTGCGTTTCGATTAACCGACGGATTTGTGCGTAACGAAATAAATATCTTGCAATTTCTCTACTCTCCTCGTTTTCCTCGGCTTTGAGGTTGTAATGCTAAACGAAAACGCAAGTCTGATCGTTTGAAAACCGACGGTTTTTTAGGGATCATTAATGATTTTCATCGTATTAACAACATGATAAAAGATGTTCGCTGATATGTCAATAAAGTCTGCGAGGAAAAGTTGTAAATTAAAAATACGTGAGGTGTATGTGTTGTCCGTGATACTTGTAGCTGCTGGCTGTAGATGTCGCTGCTGGGGTACTGCTATTTTTCTTCTAACTTAAATGGAAGAAAAATCGGACACGGGAACCGGGATTCCAACCCGGGTCCCGAACTATCACAGTGGTTAGCACTACTGTCGTCCGGTGGTAGTTAGTGTCGAGTGGCGGTATTTGTTGTCGAGTTCCGCCACATACGGAACAAATATAAAATTCTTTTACGAGAAAATTGATATCAAATTGATGAAGCGAATAAGCTGTTTCTCGTAAGTAGAGTAAGCTACTTTAACTTAGATTTTCATTCGATTCTTGGGCCTTGGAATGTACCTATATCCACCCTGTCCGTAATTGTCATAATATTAAAATCAATTTATAACATCAACGATTTTATTCCAATATCAAGATAATATTATTATTATTAGGTATTATATATTAATATACCATTAAATATAGGAAAGCCTAAATAGAGTGTCGAGAATTAGTTAAAGTCAGAAGTTTGACACGGACTACTCGAAACATCGGAGAGATTAACACAGTTCTGTAATTGGTTTCGTAGCTGCCTGGTGCAGCTGTGAGTCGCAATTGCGTTCGATCGCGGCACATGTATATGCAGCCCTCTCGAGAGGACATCGAGTCGACAAATTACGTTTACTTTCACATCCGAACAAGCTGCCACCGTGCTTAAATTCATCGCGCACTCCACTTGCAACTACTTGATCTTAGCAATGACTGGATCAACTGGAAACTTTTCGAAAGCATTTCAAATGTCTGATCGTTGATTAGAATCTCGTTGGTCCTTCCTTGCTATTCCTACGTTCCCTCTGTCTTATGCAAGATGTCACAGTTAAATTTAACTGAATTGTTTCTAAATTATTTTTTCTTGCTGTTGAAAATAAGGAAACGTGACAAATTGTGAGAAGCGTTTTAAAAATTGTCGAGAGAACTTTGGTTCCAAGCATCGGAACAGAAATATAATCTCGATAGTCACGTTTTAAACAATCTCGTTTAACGCACATAACACATTTTTTATAAAAACTTGCTGTGGTTCGAATACTTTGGTCAGTCTCTACGCGTACTTGACGATACGATCGAGATACAAGAATTTTCGCAAATAATTAAAAGCAATTTTTACAAATCGTGAGAAATGTGTTAATTAGTAGATTTGCATTGATAACACGAAGTTTATTGAGCGAATGGATAAAAGTAGAGCATCATAGTTCACAACTTGAACTAAATCCCGCGGGACCATGTTGTCGTGTTAAATTTATTCGTAGAGCTGATGCACGTTCAGCGTCATCATAAAATCCAGTCACATTCCTAAATGCATCTTTACACCATAAAACAGCCATAAACGTAGTCACGTCGTGTTCGATGAAGCCTTTTCATTCGCAGGCTTCCTTCAGTTAAGCAAATCGCAAAACTGACTCCGTAAAAAGGTGTACTGTACGTTACTTTTAATTGCCACTTCGTTATTAATTTGTACACTTTGACCAAATGTAAGTAATTACATACTTACATTACTCTGTGTACGTACTCTGCACATTTGCGAGCAACAGTGTACATTGGTGTCGTAAATTTATCTCCCTTTTCCTTGATCGGCGAAATGAGAGCGTTCTCGAAAATAAAGTTCAATCGTCCATTCGCAGATTAAATCTCTGATTTTCGTTCGTTCCAGCGTGAAAATCCCATATTGATATCGACGTTTTCTACAAAATTCAATTTGCCGTTGTTTACCGTAACACGCGAACGATTGCTTCGCGATTTACCGAAGTAACTTTAATTTTCGTAAAAAAAGAAAAGAGAGAAAGAAAGGAAAATAGATCGTTGCACAACCGGATACGCGCGATGCGCGTCGTATGGTATGACGGACAGAAGCACAGTAGGAAAATTCGATCACATCCTGGAAGCGTTTTTGTGCGACACGTTCGTGGCTCAAAGTTGTTTCTCGAAAAGCATAAATACACGTCTCTTTCTATGCCAGCTCGGAGTATCTGAAATTTAATTAGCAAATGTCAGCTAGCGCGTTCTGCTCGCAGAGTTGATTAATGTATAGACCAAGGATCAAAGAGTAGCACGAGTATGGAGGCCATTCCAGAGCCAGCCTTCCGTTTCCCACTTACGTCGTAACGTGTAATCACACGGTTTATTTGCATGAAGGATATCGTTCGGGACTCACATCGAGGTGTAATAAAAGCTTTCGTCCCTCTGGAAATGGTTGGTTGTCTTTGCATCGATAGTTTTGCTACAATTTCTGAAATTTCAGGAGAAATTGAAGTGACAGGAGAAACGACGTTTCCTGACGTAAACCTGATTATATATTTTTTATTATTTTTAGTTTTATATATAAATTTTTTTTAGTAGTTAGTCGTGCCTATGTTATGCTACATCAATAATTGTCCTTATTTAAGAAAATAACTCTCAAAGACGAAGGTTGAAAGTATGTTTCTGAAATATTTTCTTCCTTACACCGCTAGAAGCAATACTAAAAATAGTGGAATTATACGAATCGATTATATAAATTTTATGCTTTTGAACGATTGTTTTCTTTTGAAAATGACTTCGCTTTCAATATTTCGTATGCTCCTGTATATTATATACATTCTGTGGATTTTTACGCATGAAGATTTTCCATAAATACAATCTAGTTGTATCAAACTGTTAGTAATAAAACGTAATAGCTTTATTTGAACTTGTTTGAAAAGGATGCGTAGGCTGTAAGTTAATAATTCTCATGTTGAAGTTCGTCGCGTCAGGTTCTGGATATTCTCCATTTTCCTTTGAGTTTATTGGAATGCAAGCTGGAATATCAGGGAATTGGAAGTAGAATTTAATTTTGAATTTTATTGCCATATTTTTTATTTTCTATCGCATGGAAAAAATTAAGGAATGTTCACTGAATGTACCACTTCATATCTGCTTCTTCTTTTCAGATTTATTACAATCATCCCTTTGATGTTCTCAACTTTATCGTAAATAGTTTTGTATTTCGCAACTTTTCTGCATAAAATTCCTTCTCACTGCAGTTGTTACGAACCGGTAACAAAAATGTCTCTGAAAGTTTCAGTTTATAAGGTAAAATTAAATGTACTTTACGCACACTCTTAGAATGTGATTATTACATAAATATGTACATTATACGCACGCGCAATGTTATTACTTCGTGAATTATAATACTTTTATAAACTTTCAATGCTCTACGGTCACAGTATTACAATCAAATGTTCCAAAGACGTTCTTCCTTAAAAATAAAATGGAAATAACGTGTTCCTTCGGACCAATGAAGGTTCCGTCCTTCCTCAGGCAGGCCAATCACGCTCCCAAAGTTGCTCTTATAATACCGATGTAAAGTCAATCTCGGGTAAGCCTTGGTTCGGCAGCTCTATCGGCGAAGAAAGATTTCGCGTAATATGCAAAGCAGCCGAAAGTCGATCCGTCCCAGATCAGCATAAAAATTGCAACAATGTTATCATGGATTCTAGTCTTGACGGATAGTACCGTTTTTTATAGGTTGACTCATTTATCACAAACATTTTTGTTGAAGTAACTACTTCAAGAAAAACTCTACATCTTTATTTATGTAATTCCAACATAGAAATTCTTCAACGATTCCAATCAAAAACTCTAAGATCCTTAATACATGCACCTTGGTATGTTACCAACGAAACAATACATCGCGACCTTAAGATACCCACAGTTAAAGAAGAAATATCCAAATTCAGTGATAGATATAACATAAGAATTAACAACCACCAAAAGCCACTAGTTACTCAATTACTTGACACGACAAATCAGATCCGCAGGCTAAAAAGACATTACCTTCTAGATTTAAATATTAGATTCAGCTAGAATCAAACATACGATAATCACTTATTTACGTTATAGCACCACGCCAGTGTAATTTACTTATAATTCTCAATGAAAATTGGTTGTAAACTTCCAAATAAAAAAAAATCTTTATTTATGCACACCCGTGACCTGGAGACCGCTATTACGCAGAAATATTCTAAATAAGGAGAGGTACATATTGTACTCTTGAATACGCATTATGTTTTGGGCTGCAAAGTCTAGGAACAAAGGAACTAATAAACAGATTTCTATTTATGCTCCTTATAGCCTCTAGCTAAAGCTATAAGGTTAACATTTTTGGTAATATCCTTTTGCTATAAATATATGAACGTGCTCCCTATCGATTCCATTGTATTGTAACATTAAGAGAGTAAGGATCTGAATCAGCATAAACTTATACATTATACTTATACCTTTAATTATTTCAATATATTTTTCTATTACAAATTCATCCACTCGTTCTTCAATCAGTCAGCCTCAACCTCAACAATTTTGAATATATCTATTGGCCAAGTAGTTCTTTCTGCTTTATTGACAACGTATTCGATTATTGCTCCGTAATAGCATTCCGTTTATGAGGATCCGTCTATATGAAATGCTGAAACAGATAGAGTCTTAAATTAAATATTGTAGGAGGCACAACGTATGTATATGAAATGTTTGCAATGAACTGTGAGGAAATACAAAATCAAAGACGTAAATCAAAACACATAATACAAAGAAAAGTAATGAGAGTGCAGAGGACCACACGAAATAACAATTACTTGAAATTAACGCCTTAACCTACGATTTACGTTCGATCATCGTACTACGGGCTATGCCCGTAATATTTACATTTAGTCCGATTATCTAGTACGAGCTATGTCCGTAATATTTACGTTTGGCTCGATCATCGTACTACCAGCTATGCCCGTAATTGTAGGTGAAGGAGTTATTCGATACTTTTGAGGTATTGAATATTATATTAATCGATTAATTTAGAATTAGCAATTATTGAGAATTCGGTATATCAGTAAGAATATATATTCTAATTAATAAACACGAAAGATTTACATTTGCCAGGTAGCCTAGTTCCAGTTTAATTAATTATTTCCTCATAAACAGACAACAATAAGTTAATTGATACTTGTTTCATAAAGTAATCAAGCTAGCTTTACATTCTCTAAATGAACATCCAATATTCTTCAACTTTAAACAGTTGCCACTCGAACCTATTAAAACACGCCACGAAGATCTAACTTCTGGTCGACGATTTATTCCGACACGGTCGGAAAAGGAATTTCTTATCGAACCGATTCCAATCGACTGTTTTCGCCAGAAGGTCCCGAAGCTTTTACACTGAATAATTATCAACTGGATTTCGAAGGACAAGATCTGTTCGCGGCCAGATCCGTTCGTCCTTCCGCGCGAACCAGATCGCAGGGCGGAAATTTAAGAACTTACTTGGAAATCCCTTTCATCAGGAAAACGGACGGGCTCTTATTGTTAGCACTGCGAGAACTCGTTTTCCACCGGTCGGCCATTCATTCTTACGGCGTACATAACTGCCTTCGCTGAAAATCTCATCTCCTGACAAATTTTGTTACGTGCCCGCAGCAATTTCCGCGTATAGTTCTCCATTGCTCCGTTCCTCGGTGTTTCAGTTCCTGTAACGTAGCCTGTCACATTTCAAATTGAACTGTTCTCCACTCCTCTATTCTATATCATAGCAAGAATCAAAAAGCTAGTTTGAGCTTTCGCTACGACGGTCCGAGAACCAGATAATTTAACGATTACACACGGTGACTCGCAGAAGTACTCCAACACTTGCAAATATCTGTTATGAATGTAACATATATATGTTGTATAGAACAATTTGAGATTTTTTGGCGAATGACGAATAAACTTCCTTTTAATGAAGAAAATTTGAATCCGTTTCATACAACACACGCAATATACAGATAAAAACTGTCTACGATAAGCAACTCATCCTCGCCACGTAAAAACTAGGTTCAACAAATCATCTTACCACCAAATTCTTGATACATCCCGGGCACATGTAACGGAATGCAAAAGCACCCTTTGAGTCGCGCGTTGAATATGCACGCGTTCATCAGTGGTTCCTGAATGCGCGATCTCTCCCTCTCTCTCTCTCTCTCTCTCTCTCACGCATACCCGCGCGAACTCACACACAGAATCGAAACAGAGAATACAGTGGAAGCACGCCAGGCGTGTAAGCTCGTGCCAGTTCAAGTCGGGTCGGTTGCATAATACGCGTGAACCGCAGAAAATAGCCGCGCGAGCTGAAACGCGGAGCTCGGAAAATTACGAGCTCCTTCATCTTCCCTTTGCCGGCCAACGCAGTAAGGCTCAAAGGACAAACCGTCTCGTGGAAATTCACAATCGCTCGTGCAAACGTGTCCTGCTTGACTCTGTGTGTTCCTGTGGTTCACACCTGTATACGAATTTCCTTTGTATTCGTACAGTATATCTGTGTCTCTTTCCGTGTATCTGTATATACATGTACACGCACGTCTGTCTGCTTGGTTGGACGACTGAGTCAGCTTTTAAGCTCGTTGCTCATCCAGCTGAATTGGCGAAGCCTCTTTGGATGGCTGTCCCTCTTTCACTGGCTGTGCTTCTTTCTCTTTCCCATGGAATATATGACAGAGAGACGAGAGAATATGAAATTAATTAAAAAGGTATCGGATACGCGGATTTCTACTGACACACGCTCGCGAGCTCGTCCACGACACGACTGCTTGTTTCGCTCATTCTTTTTGTCATCCTCTCTTCCGGCTTCGTTTGAAGCGACTCGAAACCTTTGATGAACCGTCCTTGAGTAGATTTCTAGATTGCGGTGAATTACGGTGATTCGTGTGATTGAATGACCGAGCTTTGCCAAGCTATCGAATGGTACGGCGGACGTTTAGCGATGTTCTATTTTATTCGTATGATTTCAAATTACAGAGTAGTCTAATAAAGAACGTACAGGATGTCTTGTTCGTTCTTAATAGAAATAAAATTACTTTGCCCGTGTTATCTTTAAAATGAAAATAACAAGATACCTATTTGAGATGATTCATTATTTGAAATTATCTTCCTTATTTTTATTTCAAATTCAATTTGCTCAAGCTTATTCGATACTTAGAAAAGTTACATACAGCTGACAGAACGTTAAACTCTCAAACATATGCTTGCTTTTAACATCCAGTGTACATCACACTTCTTGATATAAGTGTTTCCTCATTGACACACAAAGAGACACTGAATAGAAACATTCCGCAGCTAGAGCAGTTGGGCAACAGCCAGCATGGGCGCAATTAGTCTGCAACGATAATTCTCTAGAATACTAACCATTAGCCCAGTTCTTGCGTCAGGAAAGCATGCATAATCGAGAGACGTACCTTGCCTTTTTCTCCTCGTTTCGTCAGACAATCTGTTCGCCTTATCTTTCCCTTTTCGCTTTCTTTAACCCTCTACTAGCTCGATTCGTCTTTTATCCGCGACTTCGAATCGTATACACGATCCATCCAGCTAGAAACTACAGAGTAGCACTCGCGAGACATGATATGACAAGATAGCTTGAAGAGCCGCGTGTTAACGTTTCATCGGAATTACTTGGCGAAGATTACTTGGTCGGAAGGACAGTTAAAATGAAAAAATGCAGAATTAAACGTACCGCGCGTGAAAGTTTTACTTCAGGGTCTGCGCTAGTTTTCCTTGATTAAAGGAATTCTTGTTTGAACGATTGCTTGTTTGTGGAACGAGTTTAAATGGCCACGCGCAATGTTTCGTATGGACTAATTAATCAGACAAACTATATATATTCTAATTTCGTGAGAAGGAACTGCTTAATGTATTCTTTAATGATTAAGTATGATATACTTGTTAATACAATATTTAACACACGTTAGATTATTGAAAAGTATGTTGGAAAAAATGACGTCGATACGTTTATCGAACGATATCGAAGTGAATATATCAAAAAACACACACTTCTCTCAATTTCATTTGATGGTAATAAGAATATCTATTTTAAGATCTGTAAAATAGAATAGGTACTAGATACTAGTTAAATTACCTGACTTTTTGGTGGTTTTATGCAAACATAGCAATCAACGTGTTAAAATTTGATTTCAACAGCACGAATTCGCAATCGAACTTAAGTTTGTGACAAGATGCGTTCAGTGGAACCCAATTCAGACTTTGTTAAGTATAATAGAATGCATTAATAATCTCTCGCGGTTATTGTCTGTTCCCATTACATTCTCGTGATTCCTGGTTATAATTACTGTTGTGTTCACGCTTCCAATAACCGTACTGGTTAATGATATTTTATGGATATCCTATCGATTTCCATAATTCTACATCTGTATTTTAGAGCTTCCGTTTCCGCTCAAACTACGTTCCTTGGAAATAGTGGGTATCTCCCTTCCCCTATCTCTGTCTCTCCCTCTTTAAACAGAATAATGCAGCAAGTTAGCCAGATGTTATATTATTAGAGTATTGGAAGTATGAAATTATTTAAATATAACTAAACACTTTTAAATCTCCTTCCTCATCGATATTAAAACGCTTGTTTTTTTTCTATTCCGCGTCAAAATTTCCGTCCGAATGACGATCATTTCAGTTATTAAAAAATGGAATGATATAGGTAACTTGCAACAGTTGTTTTTCCAAAACTAATTTAACTTTTGGAAAACTTTGCTTGTAAATAATCGTTTGTGTAAATTTCTTCTTTTTCTCGTTCGAGTCAATTAATATTCGATGACATAATCAAATCGATAAATATCGAATAAATCGGCCAAGTCAGGTTTCAAAAATTTATTCGTCAGTGAGATAATATATTTTAAGGAAGATGTATTGGGAGCTTGACTGGGGTCAGCTTTGAAGTACGGCGATCGATACTAACGACTTGAAAAATACGTAAACATTCTCTGCCCGTGAATTATGGAACAACATATTTTTAGAAGATCTTCCTTTACGCCACTGCAAGTATTCTTGAAACAATTTAAATAATGGTTACTCTACTTGTATAATATGTTTACACACGAGAAGGGTTCGCAAGAACTTTGTTTTATCTAGGTTAGAAATTTCACAAAACTTGTAACCATTTCCTCGACTACTTGAGAATTCTACTTTTCTTTGCTAACTGATTTACCGCTAAAACTCTTAGCATATATATATATATATATATATATATATATATATATATATATATATATATATATATATATATATATATATATATATATATATATATATATATATATATATATATATATATATATATATATATATATATATATATATATATATATATATATATATATATATATATATATATATATATATATATATATATATATATATATATATATATATATATATATATATATATATATATATATATATATATATATATATATATATATATATATATATATATATATATATATATATATATATATATATATATATATATATATATATATATATATATATATATATATATATATATATATATATATATATATATATATATATATATATATATATATATATATATATATATATATATATATATATATATATATGTCGGGTTCGCATTATGGTTAGGGTTAGGGGCACGTAACGAATCTTTATTTGGATTAGACATTGTTGTTAGGCAATAGAGAAGATATTTACTAGTACAAATATGATTATTAGTACAAGTGTGGATATTACAGAATTGACAAGTAACCGCGGTGATTAGACACTAATGATGATATATAATAACGATATATAATAATTCGATAACGAATCCGCGATCAGCGGGATAACAAATGTACTTTCTTCCAAAGTTTAAGTTGGACTAGATTTACTTGTCTACGATACAAGTATTACTAAACTAGCTCTTTGTTAAAACGTAAAATATTCACCGAGCGTAAAGATGCTATGTAACTCGCTAATGAGATCTCATAATGAGAGAATGACTTTCCGTCACGATGCTGCAGAGGAAAACTATGATGGGGTATATCTAAAGACACGAGATCATCGGATTCGTCGAGGATAGCCTTCGTTCAGAAAGTAAAGGAAATTGGCGTTGCTGTTAATTGGTCAATTTCCATGTTGGTGGTTAGAGAAGGATGCTAGCCGCCCTTGAGGGAAAGTTGCTAGCGGGAAGCGTTGTTCGTGAGAAAAATAGATTTCCTCTATCTTCCCGTAGTTGGGACAAAGACTGTTTGTCTGTTTGACGGACTTTAGTTAACTAAATCTTAAGATTTGTAACGTGTCCTCAGGCTAGCTGAACATGTACTGCAGAGATGCGTCGACATCTGGTAATCATCTTACCCGAAGAATAGGGTCTGCGTGTGGCGAGCCATGGGACAGAAACCGTTGGATGTTTACTGTCGAGTGCCGCTACAACTATTTTTTTTAAGGAGAGCTATACAATTACTCTATACCTCTATTAGATAAAAACGTTCATCCCGTGACTGCGGCTACGTTCGGCGACTAGTTGTCGCCTCGAGCCCAAGCTCATTATCACAAATCTCGAACAAATACAATCGGATTAAATGACAAAAATTGCTTAATTACGGCTATGGTAGAATCTAGGTTAAAGTGTTAAGGGGTTTTCCCAAAATTTTAAAGGGAAGGCTTCGGTGTCCTTTCATCTCCGATATATACATATTATGTACAGCGAATTACAATTAAAATGTACGATAAAAATAAGGTAGGTATAGAGTATTAATTTTAAAAGAAATTGTACAAAATTATGGTCGCCTTAGAAACATTTAATTTTTCTTTGAACATTCATAACGAAGGGTTTTGACAAGAAAATTCCCCCGGATTACAGTGAAATCGTAGAATAACCTTCTTGCTGAAAAAATTAGACTTGCACTGCTGTGTATCCGTGCCAAAATTTATCAGGAGAAGACAATCTGGAAATGGGCGAAGGTTTGTATTCAGGTGGAAGAGGGAAAATGTGTAATGACTGTGGAGAGTTCGTGTTAACTTGAATATTCAGGCACAAGTAGATAAGTACATATCTCGTCAGACAACTTTGCCAAGTTGCAATTAGGTATTTAGCTCCAATTGTATTGTGTCTCGACAATTCTAACAGGGAAATCTCACAGGAAACGATACGTGTTACTCATTATACAATGAATATTTTTCATTTTATAGCTTTTCAAAAATATCTCTTGTAACAAATATAATATTTAATTGAAGATATCGAAACAACAATTATTTGTTTCTCAGCTATAATGTTAGAAGAAAAAACAACAAATATCTATCGAATAGAAATGAAAAATGCTAGACTATTTTTTTCTTTGCCGAAAAGAAATAAAAAATTGGCAGGGGCAGTCTTTGATATCTTTCATATAATGAATTTCATTCTTTATGTTTCTTTAGCGGTTCCAGATCCAATTTCAACGAAATATCAAATTCTCGATATAATAACTGCGTGTTACAAACAATTATACTGTAAAAAGAATAGCAAAAAAGGAGACGGGTGTAAAAATGAAATGCAAAATGAACGCCTACGATTGCTACAATAAAAGAAACATCAACGTGAGTTTCGGATCGCCGAACGTCAGCTATTAATCCGTTTCCCTAAATTTACAAAGAAATTACTATTTGAAGATAACGAAATCGCCATCGACTCTAACCAGATCGAATGCAGTTGCGGGAAAGCGATCGATCTAAATAAAATATAGAAAGTAAGATGTGTTTAAAACTGTTTGCTTCTTATTCTTATTAACTGTTTGCATTCCATTTCAATCTATCATGAAACTATTGCGAACGATACTGTGAAAAATATATTTATTAATAGCGATTTCTCATGAATCATAAGAACGAGGAAACCAAGTTGATCAAACTTTGTCATCAAAATAAAATACTTCTGAGCGATAGAGGATAAGGACAGAAAGAAAGAAATATTATAAGAAATTGAGAAAACAAAAAAATAAATTTAAAACCACGCTTGAAAAACGCTAACGAAAAATTGGCTGGTCGTTACAGGAAACTGTCAAAAATAGAAACAAAATTACTATTGACCTCGTAACGTTTAATCGTCGTCTCAACTAGTTCTATCGTTTCGCTGAGCGTTGCTTTTTGCAGCGTTAGCAGATATAGCGTGACAGCGCTCTATCTTGAATTTGGATTAGATAAAAAACACCAGGACAACGGAAATCGTGTTTGAAAGTTCATTTTATAACGCGTATTAAGATACGCCACCGTTACGATGTTCTCATACTCTCGATGCACATATTGCATCGCAGCATAATGCAGTCATGAAAGTCACCGATGGTTTGGGGGCGCAACTTGAGCGACTACAGCTGGCGAATAATAAAAGCTGTCGTTGACTGTTCCTGGCCTCGTTTTCCGCCTTGTTCCGCCGTTATTCTATAGTGTAAAAAAGCATTTGGCGAATGATTGTTTTATTTTGACGATGCAAACGGATCCGCTTGAAACTCGAGCATCCCGTCTTTGCCTTGTTACGCCGCGCGCGTGATTAAAACACCACGGATTTTCCGGGCCATTCCTCATCAAATTCGCAGAATTCTCTCGTTTCCGGCTTTTCTTACGTTTCTCCAGTATTTTATGGATAAGCGAGTCATTTTTATTCATATAGAATATTAGCTTCTTTGGATAGTTGACATTTATCATCGGCAGCGTACGGATTTTTGCGCATTTATGAAAATTTTGAAAGCGTAAGATTGTGCGGAATGTACGTAACATGAAAAAATATGCAAAATATCTTAAATGTAGTGCTTCATATGATGCTCGTTGAGTAAAACAATTTTTAGCGAGGTTCTACTATTTCAATTATTCAATCGAAAATGTGAATTTGCATAAATATCCCGTGGTCTATTTATAAATGTTAAGAACATCAAATGTCAACAAGTCTCAATGCCTACAAGTCTCAGCCACATGCGTCGCGTTCGGTATTTCTACAAAAAAGAAAAATATGCAAAGATCTGTTAGATTTTAGCTTTCCCTTCCCCTTTCCTCCATTTACTCTTTTATCGCTTCCTGCTCGAAACGTAACTGCGTAAAGAGATTTGGCTGCCCAGTTTGTATCTGGCGCCACTGTTGATACACTAACCACAAAAATCCGCAGTCGCAGTTGATCAAATGACATCGTTTAGAACGAAATGGAGAATTATTGTTTAACGAAAGCTCCAAACTCTGATTAAAAGCAATAATTGAATTACAATATTTTTGCACATTAATCCTAGACTTTTAATATGAATCTAACATGTTCTTATCATTGTTTGCATTTATTTATTACTTAATCATCTGCATTAATTATTTTTTTAATATAGAAGTTTAACACAGTTTAAAAACTACTGTTTTCGATCCCATTCTTTTAAATATTTAAACAAATGGAATAAATTTTTCGATGACGATTTATTGAAAAAATATCTTACATAGGCACGTGTTACGCTATGTTTTCAATCCATTTTCCACACATTTTCTTGCTTTAAACTATTTAATAACACATAGTTTCGAACAGACGTCTAATTTCTATAATGGTGTCAGGGAAACGCCAATAATCGATCCAGAATATCTCGTCCGATATCTACAAGCATTAAAAGCATGCTCGTTGCGAACAAAAATTAGCTCCAAGTAATAATTCGAGCATCCTCTAATTAATACCGGCAAGGTTTCTAAAACGTCATCGATAGTCGATACTCTCCACTCTCTTTCCTTTTTCATCTCTTGGTTTTTGTTCAGCCGTAGTACTCGACGATTCTCATGCTAGCGGACGAACAAATAATTCGTGGCTCGTTCCAAGTGGCTCGTTAATTCTTCGGCGTCACGATTCCACGATTCTCCGGCATCGAATGTCGATTTCAGACCTCTGCACCGCGCACGAGGCAAACTTCCCTCCGCGACAGTTTCTCCCTTGAACACAGCCAAAACACGAACTTACCTCCTTTCGATCCAGTCAATAAAAATTCACTTTGCGAACTTTACGCTGCTCGATTTTTCGCTGGCTTGCTCTTCCATCGTTTGCAAATTCTGCGGAGAAGTTGGCCGACACGTACGATGCTTCGGAAAGATACCCACACATATTGTCAATGCGTTTGCTGCTCTTTTATCGTGATTTGTCAGTGTAAATTGTTCACAGTGCTTGGCTCAACATTTTATTCTATCGGACGGTATATCTTAACACAAGATAACTTTTATGTGACACACCACATTACCTTTGTTCAATAATCACGTTGTGAATACCCAAACGAAAGGAAGATGAATAAAATTCAATGAAGTACGATACTCAACGTGACGCTCAACGTGATACTCAACGAGTAGTTCGCTTGCTATATTCGTGAAATCGAAAAATCGTATTTAGAATTCTACGATAAAACTTATACGATTGTACGTTAAAATTAATGCTGGATTCGCTCCTACTGTGGAATTCGAAGGAGACTGCTGACACGACAGCGAAAGCTGCTTTCCCAGATTTGTGCGAGATATTTAAGAAAGCTATGGCTAATATCTCGGAGAATACGTGATCCAAATGAGTTTAAAGAAAGGAAAACACTTCCTTTAAATTTTACAATGAAATCAAAACCTTAGTTTTTTAATAGAAAGCTCTCTCACAAATTGATTATTACGATTAAACGCTGCAGAGCTGATCGTTACAATCTTGCTTCTCTCATGCACACAATCATGCACACACAATTACCATTAACCACATTGCGTGATAATGCTTTGTTCGACATCCAAAGAGTGAAATTAGCTTTACAAGTTCTGGAACTCAAGTTACAACTACTCCTAAATATGACTGTCCTAAATATTACTTACTTTACAAAAAAATATAAAAAATAAATAAAGTATAAGTCGACGTGTGTAGTTATATTTACAATATATAGCGAATAAACGTGTATAAGATTGGAAAGCTTAAATAAAAAAGGAAAGTTCGACTAGACCTACTCACACAACGTTAATTTGAATTGCGAGCTTATGTTTGAACTTTTCCAAATTGCGGCAAAGAACGCGATATGCAACACAAATTGCAGATTATTAATATTTATTATTCATGTTATTACAGCAACGATATATCGCAGAATGATTAATAAAGGACTGATAAGTACGTCATAGCAAAATAAGTCAGTCATTCTACGTATATGCGGCACTAAAAATATTTAATGTTTGACATCATAAGTTATCCACGAGTCATATACTCAGTGACACGTTTACACTTCGCTAACCGCTGAAGTTGCGCTTGATCGAGCACATCGTAACTCGAAACTTTACAACTTTCTTACCACGAGAGCTACTGAAATAAAATTCAAACGTTAAAAACTCTTTGCAATTTATCTTCGATATTTACACTCCACTTAAATAATAATTAAATTTGTCCAATTCTAACGTTCGATAAATCAAATCGAATATCATTCGTGATATCAAATGGTTAAAAACAAATATCGATTTAAAAAAAATGTCTACGAATAACTTTTCAGAAGATGTTGAAGAAAGAAATTCTTTTTTAATCGTTACCAAATTCACTTCTTGAAACTACGGAAAATTTCTCTCAATGGTCTTTTCTTATCTTCAATAGCAGGAGGTAATTTAGATAGTCAACTTAAGTGAAAGTATATAAATCTGAAGAAATGGTTAGTACGTCTCTAAAGATAGTACTTTTGAACTTTGAAGTTACCACACTGAAAATTTCCAACGATTTAAGCTCTATTCTCGGATACTCTAGAATCTCGAAAGTCTAAGCTTCGTAACTTTAGAGCTGCAGAATTCCAGCCCGACACATACACCAAACGTCTACAGAACATTCCCCAAATGTCCACCAAAATCCCACCATTGCCTATCAACCTTCCAACAGAATCAAAACTCTCGACCGCAATGCTTAAGTCGAAATACGCTATTGTTCAAGAGTATTCGAACACTTGCTTATATTTGACAAACTATGTTTTGTATGCTTCAATTATGTTCGGATAAATTGAACTTCGGTGATTTCATTCTTAACATCACATTGCTGATGATCATTAGAACTATGTATAATAACATATTTTAAATTGATTTTTGAAGGGAGAGATAGTGAATATTATTAAAAGTAATTATTAAAAGTATTAAGTGAGTATTATTAAAAGTAATTCTAACATATTACTATGTAATTTGTTGAGGTTGACTGGTAGAGGAACGAGTGGATGAATTTATAATAGAAAAATATATTCAAATAAGTATATATATAAGTACAGGTATAGTGTAGGCTGATCCAGATCCTTACTCTTACAGTGTTACAATACAATAGGAAGAAGGTATGATAGGAACCACGTTCATATATTTATAGCAAAGGACATTACCAAAAAGATAATCTTGGTGTGTAACTTTAGGTGAAGGCTACAATAAATAACAATAGAGATCTATTACACTTCTTTTGTTTTTAAACCTTGTAACCTCTCCTTATTTTGAATTTTTTTACTAAATTCTATTCTCTTCGTAACAGCAGTCTCCAGGTCACGGATATACAAAAATAAAGATGTAGATTTTTTCTTGAAGTAATTACTTCAACAATATTCACTATCTTGCCTTTCAAAAATCAATTTAATTTGCTCCCTATACAAATATTCTATACGCTACTCTAGTAATATACATTTTATCTATACGAATATTGTATTTTACTCTAATTACGCACACCTTATTCACATAAATACTGTACTCTATTCTACTTACGTACCCTTTGTCCAGAAAAATATTACGCTCTTCTTTACTTAGGTGCTTCTTTTCTGTGCAAGTACACATTACAGTGAAATTGTACGAGTGAAATGACACTTGCATGAAATTCCAAACGCTTGACAGAAAAAGAAATCATTAATTTGCACGCTTTTATAAAATTCGTATACTGTGGGTGTTTCTAGAAATGTAAAGTATACCGATGACTACGAATGATAGTGTACTTTCTCGTAACTCCTTCGAGGCCAACGGTAATCTCGCGATCCATTCTGTGAAATGGAACAAAAAGTAGGACGATAAGAGGAACAAAGTCGCTTTTCCGATTTCGAAACGGCAGAGCGGTGAGCGACTACTCTAAATATTTTACGAACAGCCTGCTAGTAATTCTGGAATCCGAAAATCCCTGTTTACACGGCCGCCTCGATGCAACACCTTCGGGAACGAAAGTGGAGCGAAGCCGATGTCGTCGTCGTCGTCTCAGCGAACTTGCCCCGTGCCATTTCATTCGGTGCCGCTTGTTTGTGCAGTTGATTGCCTTTGCAAACGCCTGGCAGAAGTTAAGCGATCAATTAAAAATGTAAACTCGACTAATTGCCACGTTAAACGACATATCGCTTTGAAACGCGGCGAACGGATCGGTGACCTGATTACACGACACGGCCGCGACTTTGAATTTCCCGACGTCTTCCGTTAGATCCATAGGGAAGCATCCAAGGCTAATGAAGACGAAAAATGATGAATTTTAGAGGGGAGTCATGTTAATTGAATTAGTCAGTTGATGGAGATGGGAGATGGGAACTGGAGTTCGCAGGAAGCGATTGAGTTTTGAAGTTCAGAGACTTGCGCTGAGTTTGTTCGATGTTGCAACAGGGTTGCATTGATAAATTAATGATTGCTTCTCACGAGAGTATGCGATATCAAATTTATGTTCTTTTGGAAATATACGTTTATATATATATAATAAATCTTCGAGTCTGTTTCATTTTTGAAAATTGAGAAAATTTTAAGAATAACTAAACGAATATTTCTAATGTATTCGTAATATGATGTAATATAATCGGAATTCTGTTACCAGAATATATTAATATATAAAGCATTTGTAAAAAATATTCGTGTGAAACATTCAAAATTGGGGAAAATCACCAAAATTGATAATTGCGTAATTATCAAATTTAATATTAACATTTATTACGCGAATTTCGATGATAATGGAGTATGTTTAAAATATATTTGAACGGATCCTAGGATTATTGGAATTGTAAAAGGCAGGAGCGTGAATGGCCTGCATAAATTACGAGACCAAATTCCACTGCGCGCGACGCGTAACGGGATGTCCGATAAATATTTGAAGGTTCTTCTGCAATGGAATAGTCGAATGCCAAGCAAACAGGCTACATCGTTCGTCGTTTTAATTATTGTTTGCCGCAACGGCCGCGGCCTCCGCTTTTTCCTTTTTCCGTTCCACCGCTGCCTCCGTTCCATCCACCGATGTTAAGAGAATATTTTTCAGCATAATACGTCGAGTCCCAGCTGTTTACTATAGGTCTGCTTACGTTGTTGATTTTGTTTTACTCACACTTGGTTATTTCTAACGATGAGATTTTTAAACGGGATTTTGAATGTACATGGAAAAATGTTAAATTTGTCATTTGGAGATGAATTCAGTTTGTGGATGTAATTTAAGAAATGGCACTGTTGGTTCTTATTGACAGTTGATTTAAAGAATAAAGAAAACGAAACATAGAACAGATTTTAGAAAAATTATTATAGCTTAACGTATTGCGTTCTATTGAAATCTGGATCATATATTTCAGAATATAAAATTACACATATATATAGAAATTATAAATTAAAAATTATGTAGTGAGATATAAAAGACTGCAAATTATTAAAGAGTAAATGTTACAAAATATTTTAGGAAAAGTATGTAATTTAACTAGAGACAATATCTAAACCAATCATTTGGCTATTTTATGAACTTTAACCCAACACTAGTGTTAAACCTAAAGAACACAGCTTGTAAGTTATTATGTACCTTGTGGAAATTAATAAGCGTTAACGACGTGCAGGGATGTTTAAGTACCACAATGTTCTTGAAATATTAATTAGGGTTGATACGAAGCGATGGACTATGGTCAGATTTAACACACTGAAATTTTCGAGCCCTTCGAGCCGATAACAGGGTTTGCGAGGTTGAAAAATATTTGCGTTTTCTCTTCGTACAAGACAAGCAAGCTCTATTAAATTCATTAGGTTAATTTAAAATTTGTTGAATTTGAAAGAAGCCAACGGGACAAAAGAATATTCAAATTAACAAATTATTATAATTAGCGATGCATCACTTTGAAGGAAGTAGAGCAAAACTTGTTGTAAATTTTAGAAATCTGATCATTTGATTCGGTAACTAGAATCTCCCAGTTATGCATCTTCATTAAACAGTTTTTTACATTCACGTAATTAAGAATGAATACAAATAAGCTTATTTGTTTTATCTGTAACATATATATCTATAACGAGTATAACGTAATTTATCTTTATTATAAGATAATGTTAATAAAATAACTCGAAATTTCAATAAATGAAAATTAACATTGTACCGTAACATGCTGTTAATTAACTAGACGGTAAATGTGTATCTATTTTCAATGCGATAAATATTAATTTACGTGTGTCGTATATTTTTTATAAAAACGTTAGGAAAAAATTTATATTCGTTAAAAATAATTGATAAAAGAAATTTTTTCCCACAAACCGATGGATATTCCCTCCTGAAAGAGATTATTTTCACACTTTAGCTTTCCGCTGCATATTCCCCGTACACTTTTACCAAATCGTCCAGTACTTTTATCCGCATACAATTACAAAAAAACTAAATGCACTGAAAAAGCGCAACGAACGACGATGGAAAGCTACATTTACGTAACAATGTGAATTTCATTTATCACGTCTCTCGCGAAAACAACCGACTGGTTTGCTTCATAACAACGAATACTCGACGCGATAATGCAGTACCAGATTCGAGATTTTTCCACGAAAAATGTATCTAGCGTTGGAAAAATTGTTTGCAGCAAGCCGTGACGAGGCAAAATCGTGAGCAGCGGCTAGCAACAAGCGTGGCGAGTGCGAAACGGTCGAAATAGGTTGCATAAATTACAGGCCTGGGGCGGGAATGTGTCGTATAACGAGATAATTAATACATGGACGACTGTTCAGCGAGGCGAAAGCTCTGGCCGCGGTAGAATGCGCTTACCGACTGTTACGTTGCTTATAACCGGTCATATATTGTTCACCGGAAGCACGTGTTGCCTCTTTTGTTCCAACGGCGATCTATGCGCCGACCAAAGAACGATCCGCGAATTCGAGAAATTCAAGTGATGCCGGTTCGAATCGGCGAACAATTAGAATTCACCGGTTGGCTGGCTCCGGTTGGATGGCCTGCCCAGCTGCCTAGCTGCCTGGCTGCCTGGCTGCCTGGCTGGCCCTTCATCGACCGTGACTTTTGCCATTCCGCAGTAATGAACAAAATTACATGCCGAGTGTTGATAAGGTGACTGGGGCCCTTTCTCGTCAAAATGTGGTTCTCGTTGCGTGAAATGTAAAAAATCCAGCCGAAATTTCCATCTGAAATGAAAATTTTACGTTCATTTCGCATATTTGAACTAATAATTTTATTTTGCTTGCATACGATAGCTGACGAAAATATTAAAGTGCTTGTAGAACATGTGACCAGAATTTTTACATTGAGTTTGGTGTTATTGTTCGATTGAAATGGAAATCGCATTAGCCAAAATCAACTTTTTTACGTCGCGTATGAATCATCCATTTCATAGATCTAAGTTATTCATCTTTATTCTTTATTCATATATATACATTGTAAATCATTTTTGTCAAGTTTCTACGGATCTTCGTAATAAAAACTCTTATTTGTCTGTACACATTGCCGTTGGTTTTTGCTAACAAGGCTTTTCATGACAAAGTCAGCCGTGAGCCGTGGCTTAATGTCTAAACTAATATGTCAGTGCGTGAAATTTCAATTTAGGATATGCACAAGCAAGTGGCCGGTGAAATAGTTAAGTCTGTGTCTTATGGGGAATGTAATCTATGCTAGCCGCTTCCTTAAGCTGCTTAACGTCAAAATAACTTAAAGCGTGTCCACGATGTGCCAGCGAGAACTCCAATGTTCTGTAACCCGTTGGGAATCCTTTGTCGGTAACAGAAAATTTCTACCGCGCTACTGCAATATTCTATTCGTTTTATAGATCTATATCAAGTTTTTTTTGCTAATGAACTTACTCTTTTACTATCCTCAAGCTATCGTATTTAATTATTATAATCCAACCCATTGCTGTTAGTGACATCAAAGTATTATATATCTACCTGGATCTATTGTTAGATTCGCACAGTGAGATATCAAGATAATGGGAGTTCAATTAAGAGAGGGTCTGTTGTATTAAAATTTTTAAAGAACTCTCTCAGCGTTGAAAGCCTGGAAAATTTAGGGACCAGTCTGGTTAGGATAATGGAATACAAATCGGGCCAAGGAAGTTCTCTTTGACCCATTCAAAGTGTCGATCGAGATTTATCACAACTATGCGTCTTTGGAAAATTCAAAACCTCATCGAATTATCGGAATTGCTACTGCGAATTTCGAAATTAAAATATTCTAATACGTGTAACAACTCTTCAGTGATCCTTGGAAACTGTAGCGCCACAAGGTTTATATATTCGGCAAGTCAACAAATGATAATTAGCGAGTCTTAACAAAAACGTTTGCTAACATATACAAGTGGCTACAAAAGCACCATAATTTCTGGCACAGTCTGTATAAATAACAGCTTAAACTTATCCTCAGAAACGAGCATTGTTCCGATTTCACCTATCCCACAGGTTAATAAACGCGACTCTCACAGATTGTGCGAAGGATCCAGCGACATTTACATATCCCGTAATTACTCTCTTGATATTTGCACTGGTGATAACGGTGTCGGCGATCCCGTCGAAGCGAGTAATTATCGTGAAACTTTCAGAGTTGCGGCGCGTGTCGTGCGAGAGCATAATCGTGTTTATGATTAGAATACCTCTGGTTATGTAGGGTGAATACAACAGCACACGTGCCCCGTCGCTATCAAGAGGGAACATCGATTATTATCCGCTAACACGCCGCGTTCATCTGCTTGATAATTACAATCTCGTTTGGTATTCTACTAAAACGTACGAGATACCCGAACGAAACCACTTGTAGCTTAATAACAACACCATTACCTAAGGTAAGATGGCCCATGTAACGCTATTATTTCTGTTCCTCAGAAGCAACCAACGAATTTGTGTTCCGTTCATTCTCGTGTTCATGGAAAATACCGTCTACGAAAATCAGAGGATCAAATTCAGAACATTTGTGATACTTTTATAATCTTAGATATAAAATAAAAGAATAGAATAAAAGAAAAGTTGGAAATATCAGTTCGATTTATTCAAGAGTTTTAGATGTAAGAACATGACAAAGATGATTTTCGAAATTCCGCAAGAATTTTGAACGAATACTAAATGAAAGAGATTTTACAAACTAGGGATAGAACATTTATTTCACAAATAGAAAGAAGAGACAATTTTTTACTAACATAAATGAGAATGTTTGTTTTTGTGTTTTTTATTCTATCTTTTACGCCTAATTATATCTTTGAAAATTTCCATTTTTTGTTTTATCAAGTCTTAGTGTCTATCAGATACGCTCCAAGATTAGTAAAGAACATTGAAAATTATCAATGTTACTGGAAGAATGGTGAAAAATTGTTGCCTTGTGTTAAGTGGCAGATATATTCTACACATAGATTTTATACAAGCAAGACAGTAAACAAAAATAAAATGTAAATTAAATTAACAATCAAATGATAATACAATGGTAGTCCAGCTTATAATGCAATGCCCAACACGATCTAATTCATTCATTTTATCTCACCATCTCGCTCCAACAATCTTCCGTGCTTTTCTATCGCGAAACCGTGTATCCGGATTGCAGCCCTGGCCATTAGCATCTAAACTTAAACGAACTTCCACGAACTCGTCGCCGGTGTTTTGCGGCTCGCTCGGATCCGCCCCCGGGGTGAATTTTCTTGGACCCCGTCGAACGAATCTACCCTGGGTTTTTCGTCTCGCGATTCTGCCCGGTTCATTGTCAGTCCGGCGGACAACGAGGTGATTATCATCAGCAACGATTGTTCCGTGGACCCACGTCAGGATTTCGCGGCAGTCCCGCGAGTCGAATAACTCAGCGACCGTGCGGTTTGCATCCCGCCGTATAAATTCACTTTGCTTCGTTGGAATTGCGGCAACTTAGAAACACGGACACGCCGCATATCATAGCTCGCGGACGCATACTGCGCTCGTCCGCCTTGATGCACCGGCAATTTATGGACGCCGTGGAATGCGCCGCTGCGAGGATTCGGAGGCAATTCTGTCTTCGTTTTTCATTCTCAGAACAATTTATTGGTGAAAGCATCGAGGGAAAAGAATTTTATTCTAGAGGCAGTGTTTCTAGCTCCAGGTTTCGTGACCTATAAATTGGCTTAATATTATTGTGTGTTTAGACCAAACGGCCGGATCCTCCTTCCTCCTTCGGTTTGCTAAAATTTAGTAGAGTGAGAACGAATGTTCTTTCACCGTTTGGCGATTTCTCACCGAATCGGAAATCAAGCATGGAAATTACGATTTACGATATTTTTCACCTATGGCCCTCATATATTTGCGTATCCCTGTCTCTATGATTGCCTGAGATAAGATGGAGCTATCATTTTAGTTTGAAAATAGAACCTGCACCAATTTCAACAGCTTAACACCGAGTGGAAAGATGATAAATTTACGTAACAACTTTGGTCGTTTCAGTTTCTGTCGTGGTAAAATAAAATGATGTAACAGATACGGTTTTTTTTGTTATTTAATTTGTACTTTACAATTTGTCCAGCTGGACATTTGACAAATTTTTCTAGCTTAATTGCTAAATAACATGTGGATGGCTACCCCCGGCGGGATACCATCTTCGAGTTTGACTATTTTATTTCTTTAGTGAGGTCAGTGGGATGTTTTCTTTGTAGTCTTCTTTCTATGAGAGAAACAGATACTGTGGCTACGAAAAGTAGCAACACACTGTTCTATTTATTACAACATTTACGAACTAATTAATTCGATACCATGGAATAAATCAATTAGTGCATTCTTTTGACACTATGAAAACGGAATGTATAGTGAATATATGTAATTTCATTGGAAAATAAGAAAATGCTTTTTCTATAATACTTTTCATAGCCGCTGTATTGCGTCTGATCTAACAACCATTAGCTCAGTAGTATTAGTCACCAACTCGTGGAACAATGCTATCATAAATTGTTCTCGGCTGGTTGAGACACTCGAAATTTCGATGCGTCGTGGTTATCGTTGACCGTGAAATTCGGAGAAACCCATTAGGCGTTTTGATAGGTTCGCTCGGTGGTGGATGAGTTGTATGAAGTGAATTATGATAGGCCGTGTATTGAGTTATAATAGAACGGAATTATTGTAATGTGGCATGAATGATAAACTATACGTCTACGCTCTTCATCCTTTGTTTTTATTATCATTTATTGTGGAATGGCTTGACAGTACAGCGGTCTATTTAATTTAATTCGTCGAATGTAAAATTAAAAGTAAAAGATGAAATAGAAATCAAACATGAAATAGACGAAATAGAGTTGAATTTTTTTAGACTTTTTAAAAGCAACGCGTAAATTTTTTAAATCGCTGTGTTACGCCACGAGGCTTACCATAGGTCGTATTCCTAACAGTCACTCGTAGCACTACAGTGTCGCAGACACATCGTCTTATACGACCGACAAAAAATATACAATGTAGCGATAAGCGTGTCACGTAAACTTGAGGGTTGGATGATAAAATAAAAAGATTGAGCCGTAACACAAATATCAACTTCGCTTTTATTAAACTTTATTATGGATTCAGCAATCACAATGGAATACACACTGAATTAACACACATAAATCACAAATCACTCCAACAACTTTATGTAAAACTTAATTACACTGATACGTTAAGTACGCGACTGGTCTAAGGGTAGAAACCGGTAAAGATATGTTGACTATTCTAAGAATACAGAATAAGTGAAGATTTACTGACGATACTGTGTCTGAGAAAAGCTAGGGATGGGTGTGTCTAAGGACACGGGACCATCGGATTTGTTGATGACAATTTTGGTTAGAAACGTGAGGACAATAGACACCGCTTACAATTGGATAATAAGAATGGTTGGTGGACCAGGAAGAGTTTTAGCCGCCCTCGAGAGAAAGTTGCTAACGGAAGATACCGAACGTGAGGAAAACCAATTTTCCCGTGTTAGCCCGTAGTAAACAATAAATGTAAAAGAGGCGCTTAAAAAGATACTTGTACTTTTGTACTGCTACTTTTGTACTTGATACTTGTATTACTTTTAAAAGATACTTGTATGATCTGAAGGACCTTAACTATGAGAAATGCCATGACCTATGGTGGGTCCTTAAGACTATTGAAGGTACGCGCCAGGGATGTGTAGACATCTGGCTACCATCTTGCCCGCGGTGTGTGGTCTGGTCTCTGATGTGGATTGATGTTACAAGCGCATAGTTCTCATCAAGCAGTGAGTACTAGAAACGTCGATTCGCCTTCGGTCCGTTATTTTCATCTACACAAAAAAGGTGGCATACGTGATCATAGGCGCGAACGGTGGCGTGAGCCGAGCGTAGTGAGAGTCGTCTCCGATAGAAGACAAAGAAAAAGATCGAAGGGCAAGAGTATCATTTGAGGATTCAAACGGAATGCATCGAGAGATTCAGATGATTAAAATTAGTCGTTTAGTTTAACGAATACATCAAGAGATATCATAAAGTCGGGTCGAATTATTGTAACAAACCAATTGTATCATCGGTACATAAATTGTGACGTGTACATTATATAACCTTAAATATTGTTTTATATTAACGCTGTTAATTCAGTGTTAAACTCATTGAACTACCTCTGTTATCTTAATCGAAATAGGAGAACGACTAAATCGCGGCGTCGATTATTAGAATCGTAGTGAGAATTTACGCCTCTCGCTGACGCGCTTTCCTCGTGATCGCGTCTCTCCGCGAACGGTCGTAACAGCTGTTTGATTGTATAATTTGTAGTAAACGTTCGATTCTAATAACATACAGATGGAGATTTCTACAATATTATCAAAGAAAACATGTAAATTAGAACGTTGAATTCTTAACGAGTGACTAATTGAAATAGTCATTTATGGGTTACTCAATGTAAAAATTTGAAAGAGTCTATTGCTTTGAGAATCTGAAAGAAGTATCAAACAATGGAGTATATGAACCGTATTAAGTGAAGCCCTCCAAAGTTAACTTGAAGCGTGTCTGAAGTAGTCCCTAATGCTTCCAAAAGAACTTTGGGCTTTTGATTTAAAAAAACTATTCACTTCGCTCTTAACTGCATTCTCAACTGATTCAACTCTTCTGGTACAAGAAAGTAAAGTAAAACGAAATTTTTCCTCATTCTCTTTTGATCGAATTCTCTTAAAACTATTGTAAAGGAGCGATTACTCTATCTAAGATTTCGAACACTCTAATTTATCTTCAGAGTAAATTGCATTAAAATGACCCTAAAAACTAAACTGTATGTAAAATGTCTCCATATAATTCCTACTTCCATTTGAAACTACGGTTTCAACTGCAAATTTACTCGTTCTTTCACTTAATTTATACTGAAACGATGAATACACACGTAGTGTAACAAAGGCGATTAGTGATTATACTCTAAGCTTGATTTATGGCTTGTAGAATAATCTGATTACATTCTACATTCGATTGTGAATTTCCGCAATTTACCGAATCGTACATACATGATATTGACATAGGGGAAACGACATGTAGTACAATATCACTTACTATTTATTACCCCACTGTAACTAACCGTAAAGTAGAACGAGCACAATTTAATCTCCATTGCTTCATACAATTGGAAACCTGTAGATCTACGATCCTCATATATTTGATAAATAGACTTGCCTGAGTGTCCTTAAATTTGGAGGAAAGGAAGTTAAAGCTTTCCAGATCGCAGGCTAATAAAATTATGTATTCTCAGGTCTATTCGGATTTCAAAGGATCAAAATTCTATCACCTACATTAAAACACTTCTGACAATATATAGTAGCTACAAAACGTATTCGCGCATCTTTTGAAAATTTATGGACCAAAAGATTAAATTATAATACCTACGTCGTAACATAAAATGGAAGGATTCTCGAACAACGAGAGATTAAAATTCAGCAACTCCGCTAAAAACATTGCAAATCGTCTAAAAAGTTGATAAAAACCAAAGAAGCAACAAAATTAATTTAACGCCTGGTAACGTAGAATCGAGGTATCCTCTAACAACGAATACTTAGCCACAAAACAACATAATAACTGCGCTTCTGTGCAAAATATTTCCGCAACAAGCAACACAGCAAAGTATGCTTTATCTTCGCTCTTTTATGCTCCCGTTTTTCGTACCTAACTACCAGCGTAGGAGTGGATTGTAAAACTAGCGAGAGCACAGCGGAAAAACGATTCAGAAACAGGAAGCAGCAATGAAGAGGAGCCGGTCTGCCGTAAAAATTCGTCTCGATCCGGACGCGACATATAAAATATCCAAGCCAGTAAATACGTAGAAGCGAGTCGATTCAAAAAGCGACATACTCGTAGCAGCGGTGGCGGCTGCCACCCTCGACAACGGGCTGAGGGGGCGTTTATATCATACACGCTTGCACGTCGTAAAATTTGGAATGTTGCCCGACTATCTAGGTTAAGAGTGCCCACTCGGGTTGCGGCAGTACGAAGAAAAATGCTCGGCATCGTTCGTGGCCGTTGGATCGCATACTCGCCATCCTAAACTCTTTAATCGATTTTCAACCTCCAATTTCATCGACCTCCGAATCCTTGATACATCGATGCGATCGTTTGATGCTGAACAGAAGAACGAAAGAAGGAGTGGTTACCGAACGTATGATAGGCTCGATATCGATGAAACACGATTCTTCTTCTTGTTTGAATTAAGAATCACCACGGTCTTCTAGATTTCCGGATGATGAGTTGTTCTGGTTTCAGAGGCAATTCTCGCGTGTTCTTTCATTTTTGCTACATATCTCAGACTATTTTTTTTCTCCAGATTTTGAGGACTGAATAATGTCAAATGCTCTTTTATAAAAATTTGTGCTTCATTGTTCGTTATTCAAATAAAAGTGTAGCCGAATAAATGAATGTAACATGAGTGTAATCACCATGCATACGTTTATTTTTAACAGCCCTCTCTGAATAGAATAAAGCTCTTTTTACAATACACACTAAGAATTAATAGAACAGGTTTTACATTTGAAAAAGTAGTTCACCAGTGAATTGCGTCACTAGTTGATATAGTTAGACATAGAACGGTATTAATAACGACTCGCCGAGTTATATTCGTTTAAAAATCGAAGGTGTCATAGTATTATTAGGCAAGTCAATAAAATAACGAGACGAAAGAGACCTTTGTACAGGAAAAATTTGAAATTTCATTATTGGGAAAGTTTCAAATTACGTATCATCAAATATGAATTTGACACGAAGTCTTCGTCACCGAGCAGCTCTTGGGAAAAATAAAATAAAGTTTCATGCCTCTCTATCATTTTTCTATATTTGAGCTAAATTTTAAAATTCCCAGTTTCAAATGAAAAACGAAGTAGCTCAGCTTAGATAGTTCGAAGCCACATGAATAGCTGGCTTAAATACTCGAAGGTGCTTGTCCGAATCGTGAGTAACAGCAGCTGCTCGTATATCAAACGTCAGTAAGCCGGATTTATTACGTTTCGAAGTTTAACAATGTCCAATGGAGTCCGGAGAGATCGGCGTGACTTTAAGGGGAGTTCACAATGAGGTTCCACTGACGAGGTCAGGTTCGATCACGGTCCAGTCGAAAGTTAGCAGCGGAGTAGTCTATTGGTACCGCGCGTTTTTCGATTTATCCGAAAAAAAGTAAAGTCCACGCCAGACGGCTCGCGAACGACCAATAAACAGTTGCGGCTCTTTCCGCACGTTTGCAACGCTATTGCTGTGCAATTTATGATTTGTATCAGGACAGATTTTAGAGTTTACGAAAATATATAACAATAGACGTTATATTGAAGATAATTTGATAAAAACGAGTCATTCACAATGGTCTTTAAGACGAATCGTCAGACTTGATTGCTCTCCTGATGCTTCGTTTCGTTGCCGGTGCCAGCAAATGTTGACACGCTATCGTATCGTGGATTATTCGTGTAATTTACACCGATATCGCGCAACCTGACCGAAATCGATTATTTGCCACGTTTAACTTCCATCAGCACCCAACCAACCGTGTTTATGCACTCGACAGTTGTAATAGGAATTGCGTGCAATTAGACGCATACTGCAATGATACAACTTAACGCCCTGTAGGAGAATGTGCTTCTCTATTGTTAGTTGCCGACAGTGCAATCACGCGGGAAATTTATTTTCCACAATGTCCGGCATACACGGTGCCCCTTTTGTACACGTATCTGTATGAAACACACCTAAGTGTTTATCTCTATAAGACACGCTGTATTTCGTTTGAAAGCGTTTCAATGTTACTAAAACTACGTTGGATATCCTTTCGTCGTGTTTTTGTTCCGTAGACACACTGAATTGTAGAAAGCATCGCCAATAACTTAAATTTAAAGCGTTTTAACTTGCATTTAACATTTGTATACGTATTTAAGTAGAAATGCGCAGAAACTCAAGTAGATAATTCAAAGAGTAGAAATTCGGATAATAAAGATTCTACGGTAATTAGTTGCTTGCATGATCGAGCTTCCGCGTTAAAAACCAATGTTAGCCTTTTTCAACTGACGAACTCGAATACCTTTCTTTATCCACTTCCCTCTAATACTCGAAACTATTCCCATTTTTTATCCTCTCTTATTGCTTCCCTGATACTCGCAACAGAATCCCTGCAATCATCTCGTAACGACAGAAAATAAGCGAGATGATCGACGAAATGCGAAAAAGCGAAACGTTAAACGACCGGCAATTAATTAAACGCGGAATTCTGGGGGAAAAGGCGGCCACTAAGAACTGCATCGTTGCTAATTATTCGGTAGGGAATCTTCATCGTCCGAGGAAGATACAGCAGGCTGAATCACTGAAATTAGGTTGCGAAGTGGAAGACGAGTGTCATTATTATAAGAGGCGCGAAGGGCGCGAGGAGGAGGGGGTTAATCGGATTTGCCGGTCGAGCAATTCAGTCGACTCGAGAACTGGCAACATCGTTCAATTTGCATAACGATGTAATTTAACGCATATCTGCCTGGTCAAAATGCTTCTTGCCTGTGAACGTAATCATGGTTCTTGTGTTTACACAGCTTTCAAATTTTCCCGATAACCTCGTACGCTAGGATCCGTGTTTTCCGTATAATTTTAACACCCGGCTTTCGCTAGCGGCGCTCAAAATTTCAGGATTCTAGTGGAAGGGATGGTAAGTTGAGCTTTTGAATTTCTCGAAGATTTACTGTTACGTTGTTGACTTATTAAGCAAGCGATTAGTATAGTAGACAACTACATATTGGAAAATGCTTCACGTAGCGAGTGAAGGTAGTTCGCAAACTTCATAGCTCGCAAACTTCTATTATACAAGGGGAGTCAAAAGTGAATACATGCCTTAACAAAAACAACTTACCTACGGACTTATCTATGCTTCTCACCGTTAATTTGTATTTATATATATCTTATCTTATTCTCTTTTCAATTAATTTTCAATTCTTGCCAAATGTATGTAAGAATTATTTATTAAATTTCATGCATCCAAGGTACAAATACCTTTGTAGGCAGCGTATGTGCGAATACCTTTTGTACTCAACGCGTTTCAGTAGAATATTCCTTGCAATGTAGCACGAAGAAGCGAATGAACTTATTGCACGATCTAATAAAATAACCAAAAAGTAGAGAAAGAAAAAAAGATAAACTTTCGTTTCTTCATCGAACTGCAATGCTTCCCGCAATTAAGTCTGGAAGGAAGGCACGATTAGAAGGCAACCATTAAAGAAGAGGCCACGTCCACGTGTGCTGTAAAAAGAGCAAGAAACGCGCAACGAAAAGGGAGAAGAGAAACTGCTCGCTTGCACGAAGGCTTGCTTCTAATAAACCTTAATGTTCTGCTGGAGATATTAGCATCGTCGGTAACGACGGGCAACGTCGCGACGCCGGGTGTCGGCGGTTTCCACGGCAGGCGACAAAAGAGCAGCTACCCTTTCAGCGTTTTTTCTCCTGCCACCGCTAGGTCTCACTCTTTTTCACTGCTATTCTAGAAGTACCTCAGGTAAGCTCATTGCCGCTGCTTACAAAGCTTACCTACCCCTCGTCATCGTCGTCTTCTTTTTCTACCACCTCCACCTACCCTTTTTTCATCCGTGCACTACGTCTTTTTTCGCCCTTTTTCACCTAACGTCCCTTTAGCTCTTTTTGGAAACTCGACGAGCGGTATCGTGTGGGTCTTGTTGGATTTCTCCTTTTTGTTGTTGTTGTGTAGGTTCCTTGTTTCTTCGACCCGTTCATTTCAACGAGATGTAGCGGACCGTGGGGAATTTTTGGCGTTTTTACAAAATTTGTCCTTGATGGCTGGTTAGTCTTGGTGTGAACGATAGATAGAATAACGTAGATATAAATACCATTCTTTTATGAGGATGATGACAAAATTATTTTAGGTGATCGTTAGGTGTTTGTGCTTTTTTTACAATTTATCTTTTTGGTTGATCTTTACTTGATTATTAGATTATTGACAATAAACATATTGCGGGTCCATGAGAATGTTATCTATTCCGCGATTTTTTTTTGCAATTGAATATATTTGACGCTATTCTTTTAATTCAACAGCTGGGAAGTTAAATAAAATATGAACGGCAACACGAAAGTTAATTAATACGTTCGATTTTAATTCCTAGGAAATAAGAAAGAATGTAATCTTATACGTGCAGTGGATTTTAAGTAAATTAAATTTCATAGATTTGTAGTGTTGTTGTATAAGTTAGGATAGGTGTTACACCGGACACAATTTAAGGGGACAGAGCTATCGGTGATGACAACCGACCGCTGATAGTTTTCTGTTTAGTTTTAATGTCAGCAAACGATGACGAGCTGGTGGTCACGTGCAGTCCTTACGAGTGTCACGTAAACTTGAGGGTTGGATGATCCGTCTTTTTTCGCCCTTTTTCACCTAACGTCCCTTTAGCTCTTTTTGGAAACTCGACGAGCGGTATCGTGTGGGTCTTGTTGGATTTCTCCTTTTTGTTGTTGTTGTGTAGGTTCCTTGTTTCTTCGACCCGTTCATTTCAACGAGATGTAGCGGACCGTGGGGAATTTTTGGCGTTTTTACAAAATTTGTCCTTGATGGCTGGTTAGTCTTGGTGTGAACGATAGATAGAATAACGTAGATATAAATACCATTCTTTTATGAGGATGATGACAAAATTATTTTAGGTGATCGTTAGGTGTTTGTGCTTTTTTTACAATTTATCTTTTTGGTTGATCTTTACTTGATTATTAGATTATTGACAATAAACATATTGCGGGTCCATGAGAATGTTATCTATTCCGCGATTTTTTTTTGCAATTGAATATATTTGACGCTATTCTTTTAATTCAACAGCTGGGAAGTTAAATAAAATATGAACGGCAACACGAAAGTTAATTAATACGTTCGATTTTAATTCCTAGGAAATAAGAAAGAATGTAATCTTATACGTGCAGTGGATTTTAAGTAAATTAAATTTCATAGATTTGTAGTGTTGTTGTATAAGTTAGGATAGGTGTTACACCGGACACAATTTAAGGGGACAGAGCTATCGGTGATGACAACCGACCGCTGATAGTTTTCTGTTTAGTTTTAATGTCAGCAAACGATGACGAGCTGGTGGTCACGTGCAGTCCTTACGAGTGTCACGTAAACTTGAGGGTTGGATGATCAAATAAAATAGCTGAGTCGTAACACAACTATCAATTTTGCTTTTATTAAAGTTTATTATGAATTCAGCAATCACAATGGAATACACACTGAATTAACACACATAAATCACAAATCACTCCAACAACTTTATGTAAAACTTAATTACACTGATACGTTAAGTACGCGACTGGTCTAAGGGTAGAAACCGGTAAAGATATGTTGACTATTCTAAGAATACAGAATAAGTGAAGATTTACTGACGATACTGTGTCTGAGAAAAGCTAAGGATGGGTGTGTCTAAGGACACGGGACCATCGGATTTGTTGATGACAATTTTGGTTAGAAACGTGAGGACAATAGACACTGCTTCCAATTGGATAATAAGAATGGTTGGTGGACCAGGAAGAGTTTTAGCCGCCCTCGAGAGAAAGTTGCTAACGGAAGATACCGAAAGTGAGGAAAACCAACTTTCCCGTGTTAGTCCGTCGTAAACAATAAATGTAAAAGGGGCACTTAAAATAAAAGATACTTATATGGTCTGAAGGACCTTAACTATGAAAATGCCAAGGCCCATGGTGGGTCCTTAAGACTATTGAGGATGTTACACGAGGCACGTAGGCTTAGGTGAAAAGAGATGTGCGTGGTTGTGTGTGTCTGTATGTTACATTACACAGCGAGTGCGGGCGGATGTCTATTTGCACCTAGCAATAAAATAATAGTTCAACCTCCCGTAACAATCACCCGCTCTATCGTCCCTACAGATTTTAGTATTACTTATTGCCAATAAATTAATTTACATGTTTACAATAAATTTAAGAAATATTCTGTAGAAGATGAAGAAGAATTGTCGAAAAATTTTCATAAAATATATGTATATGAAATATTAATGAGGAAATCAGCAATGTCAACATCAAGGAAATCAACAATGTCAAATATTTCATTTTATTACGTACAAGATTTTATTTAATGCTCATGAGAAATTATTTGAGCAGGATTTTATGTAATTTTTTATACATTCACGTGCTCTTATGATGAATTTTATTGCATTGCTATGGCGGACGTATTCGAGAGACTTTCCACAGCATGTAAAAGTTGTTGATTATTACTCGCACCTCGACCTGGAAACTGCATAAATCTGCCCTCGAAAAGGTAGTTAGTGCAATTAGAGGCACGCGAGCAGTTCTTTGCAAATTTCCACGATGAGCTCCGCAATTTTGCACCGCACGGATGTTCATACTTTTAAAGCCTCTACCATTGTCTACTTACACGATTGTACAGTATATTTTTACTTTGAAGAAGAGACACGAAATAACAATAATAATAACGTACAATTATATTCAGAAACAAAAAAAGGAAAAGTTATTAATAGTACTATATTACCATTTTAAATATATATTTTGTTTTTAACATCATTCAATTAGTGCACGGTTTTATTAATTTTTAACTAGTTATGGTATTCGTATTATTTTTCTCAGTTTCCGATGTAAAATTGCAATTTAATGTACAATCGAACGTGATAGGTTTTCCTATTTAATTTGATAAATATTTTATCATTATAATCCCTGTGATACCAAATAAATCTTTATCAAGTTAACTTATAGTTAACTGAATGAAACAGTCTCCAATTTGGAAACACAAAGCGTCCGATATTAATTAAAAAAATCAGCGAAGCTATATCATGGAAAATTCGCGAAGCTTGGCAATTTTTTAACCGCTGCTGGATTTAACAATCGGAAGCCTCTGGCGATACTTTTATTGTGTCATCCACTGCGTAGATTCATGTGGCTCGAAAATCCACGTACGCAGAAGCTTTTCTCGCAACGAACAACACCGGGTGCGTTCATTCGTCGCGGCGACCGCTCCTAAATCTTCAGCGAAATATGCACAACAATAGCGATGATAATAAATTCACGCGAGGACATTAATTATCGAATGCGTTGTATGGAGATAAAATTCTCGTTTTATCGAGATGCTCATTTTGAAAACGTATCGTACCTTCGTACCTAGAGACATTTGTAAGTTTAGAACGCAGATGAAAGCATGCAGACGTATCACGGTACAGACAATCTTGGTTAATGTGTCTTAATCTCAATGATATACAGTGTGCGCTGTGCACAGTAAGGAACCACGACTTTTGAACTGACTCAAATGATATGTTTATACTATACATTTTAGTTATCTTAGATAGTACTATATATTGAGGACTAAAAATTACTTTTACGTATAAATTATTACAGTAAAATTACTTGAAACAATATAAAAATCATATACATTCTACATTCCTGTGTTCAACGAATTTGCAATTTTTCTTTATCCTTGGTAAAACGTTAAATTTCCGAATAATTTTATTTTTCTTAATTATTTTACATAAATCTCCCCTTTCCGGTTTAAACGAACTTCCGATTTTGCATTGTATTATATTTTCTAATACTTTGATTCTTTTCAAAATCTACACTGCATGTACAACATAAAATTCATAAAATATACGATGAATTTCCTAATATTTTCGTTGAAATGTCTTTTTTCTTTATGCTTATAGAACTGGAATTTATACAATTTTATGCCGAGATAATAGATACAAGGCCTTTGGCAGTATGCAAATATTAAAATTTGGGTTTTATTAAAATTTCAAACAAGTCAGAATATTTCAAAGAATTAAATAATACCTCTGCATTGGCTTTGGAATTTTAGTAATAATTGTAAATTGAAGCAAAATACGAATGCGGAAACGTTTTCTGATGCAGTTAATTTTAATAATGACGCGTACTTTATATCTGAAGCTTTGACAATTCACTTGTTTTAATTTCTTCCGGAATATTTATTCCGATGAATATACATTAATGCACATTAATTACTCATTATTACAATGAAATATTTATATAAAAATATTGCCGATAATAATATTAATAATTTTAATTTTAATACAAAATTTCTTTAATATGTATATACGTACATGTTTCTTGTACTTTTCTGGAGAAACAACGCAAGCAGGATATCACGCTCGGATATAACAATATTTCTATATATAATATATATATTTTTTTAAACTTATACTTTAACTTTTAACTTATACACACACACATAGATATCTATATACAGGATAGTTGGTAACTGGTGGTACAAGCGGAAGGAGGATGATTCTACGCGAAAAAAGAAGCCGAAAATATAGAATAAAAAAATTTTTTTTTTTATTTTTCCATCGAGACATATATATATATATATAATATGAATTGAAAAAGCGAGCAGAAACGACAAAGAGTCTGTCTCTTGATTCTTTTAACCGTTTAAAGCAAGAGTCTCTAACCTAGATTCGCATTTGGGTGTAAAATTTCAGAAAGGGAAAGAAAGGAAATGATATTGTTATCTGTTTTGTGCAATACAAGGGAAACAATTTCATTAAATTTAGAACGAGCTCTGTTTTTTTCCATGACAACCATTTTCTAGTTTTCTTTTTTCCAGGAAAGACAAATTCACTATTCGATTATTGAATTAATCAATTATTCGAATTGGAAACAGCTCTCCGAAACTTCGAAATTAAATCAAAGAGAAATTATAAATGGTGGATGTTTTAAGTAATGCAAACGATGAGCGATAAGCAATTTTGTTTGGCTTCCAGCATCTCCTTGTGAAACGAACGGATCATTGGAAAACAAATATGAAGGTTTAAAGGGAATTATTCATACGTTTAACAGTACCTTTGAATTTATAATTTAATTTTGTGAACGAATTATTCTGAAAAGTTATTAATGGCTCTGAATTAACTATGTCGATATGCTCGTTTTAATTACGAACAAGAGATAGCGCGTATATTCTTTCCCTTTTTATATCACTTTGTATTTTATGCCGTTTCTTGTTAAAATACTTAAAAACTTAATTATATACATATAACTTATATTTATATGATGTTCATGTATATAATATCCCTTATACATAGATATACATGGTTTCTTAATAACAATTATAGATATTTAGTACCTGTATACTTACACAATATTATAGTTTATATTCATAATATAAAAATATCGAACAGATTAAAAATAAATAAGAAAAATCATTAATAAATTCTGAACACCAAGAAAATTAAAATAGAAATAATACAAATCAACTTTTTATTCAGAAATGATTGCTTATATTTGATCAATTAATTGATAGGGAAGTTTGTTACCATGTTAATTGTCATTTCAGCGTGTATTGTCCCACAGATTTAGTCACACCAAAACGACGCGTCGCGACGTCAGCTTTCCGAATGTGACATTGTACGTATATTTGCAGAAACTGTTTAACCGTTGAGGGACTGTCAGATGTTTGAGTTTGCAAGTACTTTGTCTCCGATTACATACAAGATACCGATATTATGGTATAACGGTATTAATCCTACCTATTACGTTATTAGCTCAGCTAATTTTCATGACTTTATCATAGGGTTGTGAAATTCAGTATGCACAGGAATTTTTCACCACAAGATTAATGGACGATCGATACACGTACGTACGTACGATATAGAATTGCTGTAGATGCTTCTAAATGCGGGATTACTTCAGATATATTTCTAAAGATTCTAATTTTTAAATTTAAAAGAAAATGAGACAGATCTGAGAATTGGAAAACGGCTTGTCAAATCTATTTAAAATTTACAATTTTTACTGCGACCCTTATGTATTTATGAGAAATTTGAAGATGTAAAAATACACACACCGCATGCATATAATATGCGTACGTATAATTGTTGTTATATCTATATTTAGAGGTAGGATCACGTTAGTTATTACTTTATTATTTGGATGAAAAGCACCACACTTCTCGGAGCCGAAAAACCTTTATTGCACACACTTGCCTTTATTGCACACACTTGGAAGGGACACACTTGGAAGGGACACGAACGAATGAACGAAAAGGAAGTCTTAAACTATCGATCTGGTCTATCGACCGTATCTAGTAATATCTTCTAATTACTCCTTTTTGTAACTAGCCGTCAGCACATAGATGGCAAGCGAGAACTCACATTGTCATTTTCAACAATAATATGAGCATATGAGATATTTAAAATAGAATACTTCTTATTATGTTTAGTAAATAAAGAAATTTTCTCTCTAGATTCCATCTTTTTAACATTTTGACTGCCACGTTGGTCATGTATGACCGGCCACAGTATCTCCTGTGGTCATTGGTGACGGGAGCGCTTAATCTTCTTACAATTGTAAAAATTGAACGAAAATTGACAGTTAGAGCATTTTGAATATAACCGGTAAATAGAAGATATTTTGAAACAAAAAGTGCCCCATTGAACAATTGAACATTTTTAATAGAACATCAATAAAAAAAAATGAGAGCAAATCTTGCATCTAACGGTGCACTGTATTTGCATCCATATCACTGAGGGGTAATCTACGAATATTATTATAAACACAGCTTAGAAAATAATCGTAAATGCTGCTTTATAATCATATAATTGAAGTTAGAAGTGTGAACATACCTTACTATTATATATAGAATGAGCAAATACTGTTTACTAATATTTTCTACGCGTTTCAACAATATATTCTGGACGTTTTGTTTACGGCGAAATAAGGAATACGAATAATTTGTTGAAATAAACGAAGCCTTGTTATAATATGTCGCTATCAACTATTACCAAGGCGCCACGGTGGTCACACGTGACCGCCAGTAAGATAAACGTCCATTGGGGAACAATGTTGTGTTACATTTATTATTATTTTGCCATTATATGCTTTGAATAATAAAAATACTCCCGTGGCGCCCTGAGCGAAACATGTGATTTCGGCGTGGCAGTCAAAGTATTAATTATATTTGCAAAAATCTGAATGTTCATAAATATCCGCAGTCTATCGATGACAAAGAATCCTATTCTTCCCATAGTATCAGAAATGAGCAACGTCAGATACTTTCAGGCTGCTGTATCTTCAAACTGTATTACATATGTAATAGTCTTCGACCATTTTCCCATTTTCTGTCGATCAGACTTGCATTAAATCGTAAATTCGGCTTGATTCCAATGCAGAAATGAATTCCGCAATTGTTAGTATTCATCGAAGATAATCATTCAATGAAATGCCAGACTGCAACTGAATCGTACTTCACGAGCCTCATCGCGTAGGGTTCTACTCTCTTAATCCTCTTCGAACATCAGTTAAGCGTGAAAGATCCCATAAAAACGCGCATTAAGCGAAGATTAAGCGGTGGAAAAAATCTTCCGCCTCTCGGATTGCCCTCCTATCTTCATCTCGATGGATCTTGTAATTTAAATTCGAATAAACTATTCGCCCTTTTCTTATCCGCTACGATCGGAGGCGCGTTAACGCGCGTTACACTTTCAGTAATTAATTAAGCGCATTGTATGATTTCTTCGATCATCCTAGATCGTTGCAAGTAAAATGGCCGGATCCTTTTATAAAACTTTCAACTTTGTATAACTTTATTGAAAATAGTATTAATAAAAATATAATTCAATAGTTTCTACGTATCTTGATTCAGATATAATAAAAATCTTTGATTAGTCATTATTGATAAAAAATGATAAAATTATCGTTCATAGTCGTGTGGCGACACGGACTATGAAACTTTCCAACGGCTCCGTGATACAAAGCGCTACGCCGCCAAAGCGCAACACGACGCACTCAATCCGTCATCGATATCTTCACGCTCCTTCTGCCGAATTTCTCGGAAGAGCATACATGCGCCAGCCGCAGCGGAACTTCTAATGAACGCACGCTAGTGGGGATATCGATGGCGAACGAAGGGAAGAATCAGTTCGATCGGAAAAATAAGGACATTCGACCACGAGCCGCGAAACGCAAAAGACGAAAGTAAACGAGTCCGCTATTATCGAGGAATCGACCGAACTTCGCTATTTTTGATCGTCGTTAAGTATCAACTGTTGTTAGCTGTTAATTGTTATTCGTTGTTATCAAGTTTAATAAACGTTATTGGTTAAACATAACCGAGTGCATTTCAGTACCTATTACACCATTCCGCCTCAGTCGTATTTTGATATTTAGATCGAAATATATTTTTCAATGCATTATCATTATTGCATTCCATTTTGTAAGATCTAATGGTGAAATAGAATCTCGCAGATTTACTTTGATATTTTTTTCATCGTTGCTTTCTTGTATCATCTGATACGTAAACAAAATGTTCTGTTTTTTAGTTTTTCGATTTCTGTAGCATTAACAAAACTGTGTTTAATATCTCGATATTACGATGGCTCGTGACAAATCTTTTCTCCTAAAATATTCCACGCATTAATTGAGGGATTAACATGGCCAATCTTCTGTAGAAATGCAGGTAAATTTGCTTCCAACCAATGTCGCGTCGTTTTATCTTTATAACCTCATGGAGATTATCGCCGAAATACTCGATATTTTCCAGAAAACGGAGTACGATTTAAAAGTATGTCATTTTTAGCTATTTTTATATTTTTTACTTCGACGAAACATCTGATCGAACGATCCATTTCCTCTGCCTTATTAGTAGTTCTCATCATTTAGGGGCTATAATCATATAAGACGATCTGCAGCTACACGCTGAAACATCCAACAAAACGTGTTCGTGTTACCAATTATTCCTTTTGGCGAAAAATGGCATCGCCAGCTTCCTCATTCAATATGGATATTACGTTTTTACACGAAGGCTTTCGGTCGGTATTTTAAAAGGTGAAAGATTGAAGAGCGCTAACACTACGTGAAACACCGTCGATTAAAAAGGAATATATGCTCGATATAGTGCTGCAGATTTTTACGGCCTTTCGAATTACATGTTTTTCTCTTTTTGTTATTTCTTTTAAAGTTTTATGTAGCTCTGGTAGAAATACAGAGCTCGTAATATTTTTAAATATCGTTGTTATTTTACTCAACATTCAAGTTTCTATGTTTTTAATTATACATAGTTCTTGTAAACGGATGTATCTGTCATTTATTCGGACGTTTAATTCGAATTGCTTATAGCCTATTGTATATTCTTATTAATTAATTGTTTTCTTAATTTTGAAATTAAAAATGTAAAAATTACTAATATTCTTGCTCGCTGCTTTCGAATGATAATATACTCAATCCTTTGTGTCCCTTCAAACGATTGCAGTTGATCGATAATTCGCAAAAATGTGGAACGCAGCAGCGACTTGCCTAAAAGCTTGCAATGACGCGGTGATAATAAAATACCGAACGATAATTAAACCACTCGAAAACGAACAAGAGAAATGGGCGAAAGAAGCTATGGGCGCCAGTTCAAGCGCAGTGAATTCCTTTTGTTTCAAACTAGGCGCCAATGATGCGTGCGCACACGACGGTATAAATCACGTAACCGGGCAAAAACATTTATTCGGCACACGGTAAATCCACGCGAAATCTTTTTATCAGACTTGCTTTTGTCCGATAGCGGAGATCCCCATACGCGCGTACCGAGCCACGATTATTCGTGTAATCGCGAGTTCCGCGTGTACGATACCATCGTACGCGGCCCATAGTCGTGCTCGTCGCTACGATGATAAATGGGAGAATATCTTGGCTATGTTCGATCGATAAACCGGCTACGTTATTCTCTCTTAACTCCCTCCGTATCCGAAGACGAGATTTCTTGCGATACAACGTCGTTCATGCGTCTCGTATCATACTTATACCACTGTATAGATTCACATATTTACCTTAGAATACTTATATATACACTCAGTCGCGCGATTAGAGTCCCTACAATCGAAGATACTGAGAACAATAGTCAACGCCCCATGGTATATCAGAAACGAGAATATACGCAAAGACTTAAAAGTACCAACGGTCAAGGGTGAAATCGGCAGGTACGCAAAAATATACAAGGAAAGAACGGCAACACATCAAACCAGCTGGCTGCTGAAGCGAGTAAAACTCTTATAAAAAGAAGACTAAAGAGAAAACACCCCACTGACCTCGCTAAAGAAATAAAATAGACAAACTCGAAGATGGTATCCCGCTGGGGGTAGGCATTCACATGTTATTTAGCAATTAAGCTAGAAAAATTTACCGAATGTCCAGCTGGACAAATTGTAAAGTACAAATAAAATAATGATAAAAAAATTTTGTGTATCTGACGTACCAAAGAAACTTAAAACGCAGTTCGTCATGAAGTTACTTAGAGTGACTGACGAAAGAATTTGTGCACTCATCGACGGTATTATGATTTGTAAAATTTGGAACGATTTTGAAAATGTATTTACAAGGTACACAATATTTAGAGCTGGTATATGTTTCACAGAGATCAGAAAATATTTAGGCAAACCATCGTTCGCGATAAGAGATCTCGGTATTCAGTAGGACCATTTTTAAATTTTATCACGTGTTTGACACAATTGTTCAGGCTGTATACCAATTTTTTATATAACCGATGTTACTTTGTTTCGTCTAGTAAGTTTAACAAGTTACTTTTCGTGCTTATCTTAACTACTTTGTATTCACATTACTATATGGTGGAATAGTTCATTTCTACTCGACTACTTGTTATTTTTAGATAACATTGTTCCAATAGTAAATATTAAAATAGTCAATTCCTAATCGTAGATAAAATTCACGAAGCGAATATTTAATTCTATTTTATCAGATTAAGGGATTATAGATAGAAGTTCTGAATTAAGCGAAAAAGATAGTATTAAAGCTCTGTGACAAGCTAACCAAAACATCCGGTAATGTTCGATAATACTAGACAGTGCACGAGAAACGCTGGAATGCAAAAATTGCAGTATTAACGGGGCATGTTGAAATTCAAAGCGAAAATCGATACGCCAATCCCACGGTGAAATAGCGCGAATCAGATGCCCGTTATTCTTGCACGAATTTGATATCTCAACAGTGACTGGACACATTCTTCTTCTGTTCGCTTGAAGTCATTGAACTGTTGCCTGATAGAAACCTTCGCTGGTCATGGTAAAATTGATGAGTGCTTTCCAAAAAAGGAACCAGAAAAAAGGGAGCATAAAAGGAGGGATGAAAGAGGGAGCTTTCGCTATGAAAACTGAATACGCGATATCGTCTTTGAAAACTGTGTCTGAGCGGTTTGTTTGAAGATTTATCAATGAATTAAGAAAGATGCAACCGTTTGCCTACTCGCTTCAGAAGCATGTGGATTTGAATTACAAGTGTACTTCGCTGAATAACTCGATTCAAACCTTGTGTTTTTCAAAGTTCAACCCTTTCACTTCCATTTCACGGCAAATTCAATTCATTAAATTAAAATTGAAAATCTGTGTATGGGTTAACACGAAGAGGCTGCAGAGGGTAAAACTACATTTTCGCAAATCTTCAAACTATCGTTACTATCACACCCTGTCGACGTCGATCCTCTTATTTTATATCGCTAAAATCCATATATGCAGCAACTGCAATTTTAAACGATTTAATAGTTGGCGCGTGTTTCAGCAAAGTTCGCCCCCTCTCGCTCTTCGCTTTGGCGACAAGTTTCCTCGCACGATAATTACTCGCGCGGCCATTATAAATGCACAGTACCGAGGAAACATTCGCGTGCTAATCACAAAGTAGGTCGAACCGAATCCCCAGGATAGCTGAACGCTCACTGCTTATATACGACGCGATTTGCTCGCGATATGAATAATTTATCGGCATCGGATATCGGATAATAGTCTCTAAAATTGACACAGGTTGGAAAGCAGCATTTAGCGACTATTTGACGCACCTCAACGTTCCCAGGCTTCTTATCGTTACATCCTGTAACCGCTCTGCAGTTACGTCGTACGATGTTGAAAGTTTAAGATGTGACCGAGATTCAGTTGACGAAGCACATACTTAATAATGAATTATAATGTTGCCGTCTTAATGGTAACGTTCGTCATGAATATCAGAATCCCCAAGGAATACATGAAATTATGTAGAATAAGATAAGATAAGATATTTATCTTAACCATAAAAGCAAATGATTAATCGAGTGAAATAATTTTTGTTTACAGAGGCACGAGCCAGAATAAGTGGCCCGTCGGATATTTACGTGAAAACCGGCAGTCTTCTCACGCTCACTTGTCTAATGTCTCAAGGACCTCACGATTTAGGCACAGTGGCTTGGTACCGTGGTAGTCAACCAGTAGTAACATCTCCGCATTCGGAAAACGACGTAAACGGCGAACCTCGCATCGCTGTCGAAACCGAGTGGAGCGATGCCCTCACGTCGAGGTATGTTTCTCTCACTTTCGTTAGTGAGTTATTTTGCTATTATAATGGCAATTGCTACTAATATGGAACGAAGAAATATATTTTCTTTCGAGATTATCAATCCTGATATTATAAATTGGTATTCCATGTATATGAAAATCACGCGTAATAGTCCGTTTTTGTTGACTTTCTGAGTTTAGGAAGATAGTTGAATTTCTATTCTATAGTTCTGTATAGTAATAAATATTTGTTGGAATTTCTATTTTCTGAACATTTTGACTCTATCTCTTCTCGACGTTCTTCTCAACGCGATCATCTATTGTTTGAATTTAATCTCGGAATTAAGATTAATAATCTGTGGAAGACACAATGTTTGCGTTGAAATAACATTATGTGATATTTATTAAACAAAAATTACAGGAAATATAAGTGAGTGTTGTGGAATGTAGACAGTTGGCTAGTTATTCTCAGACTGACTGACTTAGTGACCCATGGCCCTTGAAAAGGTTTTGAACCGCACTCTCTATGCAGTAATGAGCGTGACCTGTGTAGATGCTGTGTGGCGGCACGTGCCACGGAACCTCCTAGCAGCTTCTCGATACAAAGCGCTACGCCGTCAAGGCACGACACCGTCGTG